>NC_051327.1:45323417-45531121 GCF_015220235.1 Choloepus didactylus
GGAGGTGAGAAGGCAATGGTATGATATACTTAAGAAACGAAAGAGAAAACTGCCAAACAAAAATTCCATATACAGTAAAACTGTCAGTCAAAAATGAGGTAGACTTTAAATATTTTTAGATAGACACTGAAAAACCATGAACCAGAGCTCTGCTCTAGAAGAAAAAGTAAAGGGAACACTACAGACAGATAGGAAAAGACAGGAGAGGAGAGAGAGAGGGAGAAGATGGTAGAAATGAAGATTAGCAGTAAGGGTAACCAATAGGGTAAAGGGAGAAGGAAAATAAGATATGATAGATATAATTCAAAGGCAAAATGATTAAAGAAAGTACTGCCATTACAGTAATAACATTGAATGTTAGTGGATTAAACTCCCAATCAAAAGATATAGACTGGTAGGTTAGATAAAACAAACAAAACAACAAACAAACAAAAACTGTATCTATGTGCTTTCTACAAGAAACTCACTAAAGATCCAAGGTTGAAAGTTGAAAGGATGGAAAAAAAATAATTTAAACATAAGAAATATCTTAAAGATCTGGTGATAGGAGGTGCTTCCTAGACCTTAAAACCCCTGACTTAAACCCAAATTGACTTCAAATGTAAAACAATTAAAAGAGACAAAGAAGGACACTATGTATTAATAAAGGAACAATCCATCAAGAAGACAAAACAATCATAAATATCTATCAACTGCGCAAGAGTGCCACAAAATACATGAGGCAAAACAGTGAGAATGTTGAAAGGAGAAGTAAGCATTCTACAATAATATTTGGTGACTTCAATACACCAGTTTCATCAATGGATAGAACATTTAGACAGAGGATCAATAAGGAAACAGATTTTGAACAATATGACAAATTAAATAGACTTAATAGACATTTACAGAATTTTATCCCAAAACAGCTTTTTTTTTTTTTTTTTTTTTTTTATTAACTGCTCATGGATCATTCACCAGAATGGACCATATGTTGGATCACAAAGTAGGTAGCCATAAATTAAAAAGATTGAAATTATACAAAGCACTTTCTCAGATCATAATGGCATGAAGTTGGAAATCAGTAATAGAAAGCTGAAAATTCCAGAAATGTATGGAGGCTAAACAACACCCTCTTAAATAACCAGTGGATCAGGGAAGAAATTACAAGAGAAATCAGTAAATATCTTGAGGCAATATGAAAATGAGAATGCAATATACCAAAACTTATGGGATGCAGCAAAGGCAGTGCTGAGATGGAAATTTTTTGCTGAATATGACTTTATCAATAAAAGAGCAAAAATCAAGGAATTTTCTGCTCACCTGGAGGAACTAGAGAAAGAACAGCAAACTAACCCCTAAGCAAATAGAAGGAAAGAATAATGAAGATAATGAAGATTAGAGCAAAAATAAATGAAATTGGGAACATGAAACAATACAGAGAATCAATAAAAAGAGAGCTTGTTCTTTAGTAAAATCAACAAAATCATGGACTCTTAGCTAGGCTGACAAAAAAAAAAAAAGAGTGAGAATGCAAATAGATAAAATTGGAAATGCGATGGGAGACATAACCACTGTCCCCACAGAACTAAAGGAGATAATGAGAGGATACTATGAACATCATATGCTAACAAACTAGAACTATGTAGATGAAATGGAAAACTGCTTAAAAAGCATAAACTACCAACATTGACTCAAGAAGAAATAGAAGATCTTGACTAAACAATCACTGGTAAAGAGATTGAATCAGTCATCAAAAGACTCTCAAAAAAGAAAAGTCCAGGACCAGATGATTTCACATGTGAATTCTACCAATGTTCAAGAAAGAATACCAATCATGCTCAAATTCTTCAAAGAAAATTAAGTGGAGGGAAAGCTGCCTAACTCATTCTATGAAGAAAACCACCTTAATACCATAGCCAGGCAAAAATACTGCAATAAAGGAAAATTAACACATCAATATTTTCATATTAATATAGATGCAAAAATTCTCAACAAAATACTTGCAAAACAGTTTTCATCAGCACATTAAAAGAATGATACAACATGAACCATGTGGGTTTTATTCCAGGTATGCAAGGGTGGTTAACCATAAGAAATCAATTAGAATAATACACCACATCAATAAATCAAAGAGGAAAAAACACTTGATCATCTAATTTGATGCAGAAAAGGCATTTGACAAAATTCAGCATCATTCTTGATGAAAACAAAGGATAGAAATAGAAGTAAAGTTCCTAACATGGCACCACAGCTAAGATCATACTCAATGGGGAAAGACAGAAAGCTTTCCCTCTAAGATCAGGAAAAAGACAAGGATTCCCACTGTCATCTTTGATATTCAACATTATGCTGGAAGTTCTAGCTAGAACAATTAGGCAAGGGAAAGAAATAAAAGGCATCCAAACTGTAATGGAAGAGGTAAAACTTTCACTGTTTACAGATGACATGATCATATATGTAGAAATCCCCCCAAAATCTACATTAAAATTACCAGAGCTAATAAGCAAATACAGCAAAGTGGCAGAATACAAGGTCAACACACAAAAATCAGTAGCATTTCTATACACCAGTAATGAGCAATCTGTGGAAGAAATCTAGAAAAAACTTCCATTTACATGGCAACCAAAGAATCAAATTTTTAGGAATAAACCTAACCAAGGATATAAAAGACCTATGCACAGAAAACTGTAAAATATTGCTAAAAGAAATCAA
Source organism: Choloepus didactylus (assembly GCF_015220235.1). Taxonomy (NCBI): domain Eukaryota; kingdom Metazoa; phylum Chordata; class Mammalia; order Pilosa; family Megalonychidae; genus Choloepus; species Choloepus didactylus. The sequence goes on from NC_051327.1 coordinate 45,326,109, forward strand.
GGAAGACCTAAATAAATGAAAGGATATCCATGTTCATGGATTTGGAGACTAGATATAGTTAAGATGTCAATTCAACCAAAATATTGATAGATACAATACAATACCAATTAAAATACAACTTACTTTGCAGAAATAGAAAAATGAGTAATCAAATTTATTTGGAAAGGCAGGGTACCCTGAATAGCTAAAAATACATTGAGAAAGAAAAATGAAGCGGGAGGTCTCACACCACCTGACCTCTAAACATATACAAAGCTACAGTGGTTCAAAACAGCATGTTACTAGTGTAAAGATAGATATATTGACAAATGGAATCAAATTGAGTGTTCAGAATTAGATACTCTCATTTACAGATCACTGATCTTGATAAGGCGGTCAACTCAACTCAATTGGGACAGAGCAGCCTCTTCAACAAATGGTGCTTAGAGAACGGCATATCCATATCCAAAAGAATGAAAGATGACCCCTATCTCATACCTTATACAAAATTAACTCTAAATTGATCAAAGTCCTAAACATTAGAGGTAAGACCAGAAAACTATTAGAAGAAAATGTAGGGAAAATAACTTAAAAATATGGTGATAGGAGGTGCTTTCCTAGACCTTAAACTCAAGAGCAAAATCAGTGAAAGAAGAAATAGATAAATTGGATCTCCTGAAAACTGAACACTTTCGTGCATTAAGGGACTTTGTCAGAAAAATAAAAGGCAAGCCTATGCAATGGGAGACAATATTTGGAAACCACATGTCAGAATAAGGGTTTAATATCCAGAATATATAAAGAGATCATACAAGTCAACAGCAAAAAGGAAAGGACACAATTAAAAATAGGCAAAACACTTAGGTAAACTTGCTGCCCCTCCCCCTACATGGGACAGGACTCCCAGGGGTGTAAATCTCCCTGGTAACACAGCACATGACTCCCAGGGATGAGCCTGGACCTGGCATCATAGCATTGAGAAAATCTTGACCAAAATGGGAATCAAAATGAAACAAAATAAAGTTTTGGTGGCTGAGATATTTCAAATGGAGTTTAGAGATCACTCTGGAGGGCATTCTTACGCTCTATATAGGTATCCCTGTTGAGTTTTTTGTATCAGTATAGCTAGAAGGAAATACCTGAACTGTTGAACTGCAACCCAGTACACTTGATTTTTGAAGATGATTGTATAACTATGTGGCTTACAGAGTGTGACTGTGTGGTTGTGAAAATCTTGTGGCTCACATTCCATTATCCAGTAAATGGACAGATGGGTAGAAAAATGGAAACAAAAACTACATGAAAATCAGGGTGGAATGGGGGAATGGACTGCTTTGGGGTGTCCATTTTTACTTTATTTTTATTCTAATTTTAATTTTTTTGGAATAAGGACAATGTTCAAAGATTGTGGTAACCAATGCACAACTACATGATGGATTGTGAACAATTGATTGTACAATTGTGTATAATTGTATGGGGTGTGTGTGTGTGTGTGTGTGTGTGTGTGTGTGTATATATATCAATAAAACTGAATTTTTAAAAAATGGGTAAAAGATATGGACAGAGACTTTTCCAAAGAGGAAAAGCAAAGGGCTCAAAAATCAAAAACACATGAAAAGGTGCTAAACTTCACTAGCTATAAGGGAAATGCAAATCAAAACTACAGTGAGATGTCTCATACCTACTAGAATGGCCATTATAAAAAAGAAAAAAAAAACAGAAAACTACAGGTGCTGAAGAGGATATAGAAGAAGAGGTCCACTTACTGTCTGTTGGTGGGAATGTAGAATGGTGAAACATCACTAGAAGGCAGTTTGGCTGTTCCTCAGAAAGCTAAGAATAGAAACTGCCATATGATCTAACAATTCCATTACCAGATATACACCCAGTGGAACTGAAGGCAGAGACACCAACAGATATGTGCGCACCAATTTTTGTAGCAGCGTTATTCACAATTGGAAATAGAAAGATTCCAAATGTCCACCAGTGAAAAAGTGAATAAACTAACTGTGGTATATACATATGATAGAATACTATGCAGTTGTAAGAAGGGATAGAGTTATGATGTATATAATAATAGTATAAACCTTGAGGACATTATGTTGAATGAAATAAGCAAGAAATAAAAGGAAAAATACTGTATGGTCTTACTAATGTGAACTAAATACAATGAGCAAACTTGAAGAGCTAAAGTTAAGGACAGTGGTTAACAGGAGAAAGAAAGAGGGTGGAGAGTAGGCATTTGATGCTGAAGAAGTACAGAGCATTTACACAGTAATATCTGATGGTTGCACAATACTGTAAGTGTAATGAACAAAGCTGAATGTTAGTATAGTTGAAAGAGGAGGGCTCGGGGCATGTATAACATTAGAAGGATAGATAGAGTATTAGAGCTGGGATTGTTTAGCTTGGCAAAACCTAGAGTGGACAATGATGGTGATTAAATGTACAAAAGCAAGAAAGTTTTTACAGGAAGGAGAACAAGTGAATTTCACCATTGTAAGATGTTGAAAATGTGATGGTATACCAAAAAATATAATCAATGTAAACTAGGGTCTATAGTTTACAGTAACAGTGGAATATTTTTTCTTTAATTGTAGCAAAGGCAACAAACCAAGGCGAAATGTTAGTAAGAAGTGGACTAATGGAGTCATATGGGAGTCTTGATTTGATGTGGTCACCTCTCCTTTTTATTGTTTATAATTCTTTATTTTTTTCTCTTCTTTTCTTGTGAAACAATTGGAAATTTTCTCATATATACAGTGGTGGTGAATGCATAACTTTGTGATTATACTGGAAGCCATTGATGGTTCACATAGGACGGATTGTATGGTGTGTGAATAAAACTGTTTAAAAAATAATGAGAAAGACACAAGTGCTGCATAAGATGTGGAGAGAAAGATATAGCTATTCACTGTTGGTAGAGAGGTAGAATGGTGCAGCCCCTCTGGAAGACAGTGTGGTGTTCCCACAGAAGACTGGGTTTAGTGCCACCATATGATCCTGCCACCCTATTATTGGTGTATACTTGGAAGAACTGAAAGCAGGGAGACAAATACAGATCTTCACACTGATGTTTATGGCAGAACTATTCATGATTTGCAACAAATGAATGTGGCCTAAGGATACATCAATGGATGAATGGATGGGCATACTGTGGTGTATACATACGAAAGAATATGGAAGGGCTGCATAAAGGACTGATGTTGTAAGACATGCAAATATGTGAATGAATCATGAGGACATTATGTTGAGTGAAGTAAGCCAAAAATGAAGGGACAATGTTATAAGTCCTCACTAATATAAACTAATTATTATGAGCAAACACTGAGAATTGAATTTGAGAGCATAGGTTATCTGGGGATAGAACACGAGCAGAGATTGGACAACCAATGATTAAGGAGTATAAAATGTTCAAAAAGGCTTATTGTAAACTTCCTTGATTGTAAGATCTTACAGCAGCTGCATCTAGTCCTGAGTTATAACTCTTATTTCTAAATTCTGAGATTCTGGGCTCTTTGTGCAAAATCTGGTATTTTCCTGGAAATTTGGGTATCTGTGTGACACCCGAGACTCAGAGAAAGAGTTCAGCAGCTCTATAAGCCAGTATTTATCCATCACCAACTCTTAAAGAAGCTGAAAAGATCTGACTACAATTAGAGATATGAATGAAATGGACTTGGTTAGGAAAAATGTGAATTAGAATACTCAGCAAAGGATGATATTGACTGTATCTTATAACTTAAGCTTCTGTGTGAGACCAAAGGAAAAGAGATTTATCTGGTACAAAATTTATATTTTCTGTGGCACAGTATCTAATTTAACCTGTCTAGTTTTTTAAGACATCTTAATTACATGGAACCTAGAATACAGAATTAATTCTCATTATTCTGTACAGGCTAATGTAATACCCCAACACATCCCTGAATATTTTGGGCCACAATAAAAAGCATTTGCAAATTCCCCTTGAGGGACTGGGGGAAAATGTCAAACTATTAAACTTCCCTACCTGGGGAATTCTTGCTATTTTCTTAAACAATTGGGTATCCCCAACTGGTGTGTCAAGCTCTCAACCTGAGGGCTGGACCTTGTGAAATTTATCTCTCCAGTGGTGAAACTACGCCTACTTATAAATATTCCTAAGAGTCACCCCCAGCAAACTTCTTTTGTTACTCAGATGTGGCCTGTACCTCTAAGTCAGCTCTACAGAATAATTCACTACACTAGCCTATAAATGTGATGTGCCTTCCAGGCATATAAGTCTCCCTGGCAATGTGAGTCATGACTCCCAGGCATTAACCTTGAACAGCATCATGGGATTGAGAATGATTTCTTGACCCAAAGGGGGAAAAGAAATGAAACACAATAAAGTTTCAGTGACTAAGAGTTTTCAAATAGAGTTGAAAGGTCATTCTTGAGGATATTCTTATATATTATATAGATATACCTTTTTAGTGTCTATTGTATTAGAATAGCTAGAAGGAAGTATCTGAAACTGTTGAATTATAATGTAGTAGCCCTGATTCTCAGTGATGACAGTATAGCCATATAATTTTTATTATGTGACCATGTGATTGTGTAAACCTTGTGAATGACACTACCTTTAACCAGTGTATGGGCAGGTGAGCAATGAAATAAAGAAAAAAAATTAAAACGATGGGGTATGATGAATGTGGGATGTTTTGGGTGTTATTTTTATTTTTATTTTGATGGGAAGTAATGAAAATGTTCTGAAATTGATTGCAGAGATGAATACACAACTATATGATGACAAAAATGTTTGGGGGATAGGGATATAAGAAAATTTATGTGCAACCTATCTAATTTAGCTTGGTATCAATTATGATTATTATATATTCAGGATGGTAAATTTTAACCCCATGGTAACCACAAGGAAAATAGATGAAAAATATATCCAGACAGAAATGAGAAGGCACTCAATTTGGTACAAAACATAAAAATGAAACAAACACAAAAGAGACATTAATGGAAGAGAGAGAGAAAAAAAGTATGAGATATACAAAGGCTAAAAAGTAAAATTGCAGAAAGAAGTCCTGTATTTCAGTCATGAATTTCAGTGTAAATGGATTGAACTCTCCCATCAACAGGAAGACATGGGCAAAATGGATAAAACAGAATGACCCAAATATACACTGTCTGCAAGGGAATCACCCCAAATTTAAAGATACAAGTGAGTTGAAAGTGAAAGGATGAAATGTGTGTGTGTGTGTGTGTGTGTGTGTGTGTGTGTGTGTGTGTGTGTGTGTGTGTACACACCATAGAAACACCAAAAGAGAGATAAGGTAAGTATATGAATTTCAGGTAAAATAGACTTTAAATCAAAAATAGTTCTGAGGGGAAAAGACGGTCATTATATACTGATAAGAGGGGACAGAAGATGTAATAATTATAAACATGCAGCTAATAGCAGAGCCACAACATATATGAAGCAACTAATGACTGATTTGAAGGGATAAATTGATGGTTCTACATTAATAGTAGGAGACTATGATACACAATTTTCAGTAATGGATAGAACATCTAATCAGAAGATCATTAAGGAAGTGCAAGTCTTGAATGATAGTCTAAATGAACTATACCTAACAGACATATATAGAACACTTCACACAACAAAAACAGAGTACACATTTTTCTTGAGGGGACATGAATCATTTATGAGGATACATGTATTAAACCACAAAGTAAGTTTCAATGAATTAAAATAATATTGAAATAACACCATGTATATTCACTTACCCCAATGGAATGAAGCTTTAAATCATATAGGAATAAATGGGAAATTCACAAATATGTGGAAATTAAAAAAAAAAGCTCTTAAACAACAAATAGGTTAAAGAGTAAATCAGAAGTGAAAATAGGAAATACTTGCATGTGAATAAAAATGAAAATATAGCATTTTAAGATTTAAGAGATGTAGCTAGGTGGGGTTGAGAGGGAACTTTATAGCTGTCAATGCTAACATTAAAAAAAAAGAAGAAAGGCTTCAAATCTACATCTAACCTCAAGTGGAGGAACTAGAAAAAGAGAAAACTAAATCTAAGGTGAGCAAAAGAAAGGAAATAACAGAGATTAGAGCAAACATGAATGAAATAGAGAACAAATGAACAAAAATAATAGAAAATATCATGAAAACCAAATCTTGTTTCCTTTAAAACATCAATAAAATTGACAAAATTTTGGCTAGACTGACAAAGAAAAAAGAGAGAGGATACAAATAATGAAAATCAGAAATGAAAAGCAGGGCATTACTAATGACCCTACTGAAACAAAAAGGACTACAAGTGGATATTAGGAATAACTCTATGCCAATAAATTAGATTACCTTGCTGAAATGGACAAATTCTTCTATACATACAAAGCACCTTCATTGATTCAAGGAGAAAGAGTAGATCTCTACAAACTAATTACTAGTAAAGAGATTGTATCCATAATTAAAAACCTCCCAGCAAAGAAAATCCAAGGCCCAGAGGACTTTACAGGGGAATTCTACCAAATATTCTAAGAATACTTAACTCCAATTCTGCTAAAACCCTTCCAAAAATTGAAAAGCAGGGAAGACTCCCTAATTCATTCCATGAGACCAACGTCACACTCATACTGAAGCCAGATAAAGATACCACAAGAAAAGAAAACTACCAAGTAACATCTTTTATGGATGTAGATGCAAAAATCCTCAATTAAACCCTACAAAACAAATCCAACAGAATATTAAAAAATTATGCATGAAGATTGTGCCAGTTTGAATGTATTATGTCCCCCAGAAAAAGCTATATTCTTTGATGCAGTCTCATGGGACAGACATTTTGGTGCTGATTAGATTTGCATGGAAATGTGCCCCACCCAACTGTAGGTGATAACTTTGATGAGATATTTCCATGGAGGCATGGCTCCACCCATTCAGGGTTGGCCTTGATCAGTGGAGCCATATAAATGAGCTGACAGGCAGAGGGAACTCAGTGCAGCTGTGAGTAATGTTTTGAAGAGGAGCTACAGCCAAGAGGGACACTTTGAAGAAAGCACAGGAGCTGCAGATGAGAGACAGTTTGAAGATGGCCATTGAAGGCAGACTCTTGCTCCGGAGAAGCTAAGAGAGGACAAATACCCCAAGTGCAACTGAGAGTGACATTTTTGAGGAACTGCATCCTATAGAGGAACGTCCTGGGAGAAAGCCATTTTGAAACCAGAAGCTGAAAGCAGATGCCAGCCATGTGTGTTCCCAGCTAACAGAGGTTTTCCAGACACCGTTGGCTGTCTTCCAGTGAAGGTACCCGATTGCTGGTATGTTATCTTGGACATTTTATGGCCTTAAGACTGTAACTTTGTAACCACATAAACCCCCTTTATAGAAGCCAATCCATCTCTGGTGTTTTACATTCCAGCAGCATTAGCAAAAGAGAACAAAGATCAAGTGGGATTTATAACTCATATGCAAGGTTGGCTCAACATAAGAAAATCAATTAATGTAATACAGCACATTGACTCATTAAAGTTGAAAAAACAACACTGATCAGCTTAATTGATGCAGAAAAGGCATTTGACAAAATCTGGCAGTGCTTCCTGATAAAAACTTTTAGAACACTAGGAATAAAAGGAAACTTTCTCAACATATAAAGGGCATATATGCAAAGCACACAGCTAACATCCTACTTAATGGTGAAAGATTGAAAGCTTTTCCTCTAAGATCAGGAACAAGACAAGGATGCCCACCATTACCACTGTTATTCAACATTATAGTGAAAGTTCTTGCCAGAGCAATTAGGCAAGAAAAAGAAACAAAAGACATCCAAATTTCAAAGGAAAAATAAAACTTTCCCTACTTGCAGATGATATGATCTTATGTAAAGAAAATCCTGAAAAATCCACAGCAAACCTCATAGGTTTAATAAATGAAGTCAGCAAAGTGGTGGGGTACAAATCAACATATAAAACTAAGTAACATTTTTAAGCAATGAACAATCAGAAGATGAAATCAAGAAAAAAAAATTCATTCACAACAGCAACTAGAGATTCAAATATCTAAAAACAAATCTAACCAATGATGTAAAGGATTTATACACAAAAAATCTACTAAATATTGCTAAAAGAAATCAAAGAAGATATTTAGTGAATGGAAGGACATTCATGTGTTCACAGATTGGAAGACTAAATATTTTTAAGATATCATTCATACCCTAAGTGATTTATAGAGTCAACACAATTCCAATAAAAATTTGAAAAGCCTTCTTTGCAGAAATAGAAAGTCCAAACATGAAATTTATATGGAAGGGTAAGGGGCCCTGAAGAACTAAACAATGTTGAAAATGAAAAAGAAGAATGAGATTGGAAGACTCACACTGCCTTGTCTGAAGATTTATTGCAAATTTATAGTAATCCAAAGCTAGGTTTTGGCAGAAGGACAAACACGTAGAGAGAGCAGTGGAATAAAATTGAGAACTCAGAAATCAACACTCATATGTATGGCCAAATTATTTTTGGAAAGGAGGAAAAGACCAATCAATTGGGGAAGAAGTTCCTTCAATGCAGTTTCAGTTTGGCAAAGCTTACAAAATGCACTATACTAGAAATGTGTTGGCTTTCACAATGGAGATTTATTACAGTTCTGAGGCCATGAAAATGTCCAAATGAAAGCATCAACATGATGACACCTGGACTCTGAAGAGTCCACTGTCAAATAGCAAGGCACATAGTGATGTCTGCTGTCCTTCTCTCCTGGGATTCATTACTTCCAGCTTCTGGTTTCAGTGGCTTCCTCTCTGAGCTCCTGCATGCTTCTGTCTTTTAACTTCTGTCTCTCTTATCTTCTCTGGGGCTATTTCTCTCCTTTATTCTCTCATAAAGGACTCCAGTAAGAGGATTAAAACACAGCAGGGCTCAATAGAAATAAGTTAATCAAGAGGTCCCACCCACAATAGATATAAAACCACAGAAGTGGATTAAAAGAACATACTAGAAGCAATGAAGTTATTTCAGGATATTAGTTTTATTCCTTTGCACACCTTATATAAAAATCAACTCAAAATGTATCAAAGACTTAAATATTAGAGCTAGAACTATTGAACTCCAAGGAGACAAGGTAAGTAAACATTTTCAGGACTGCATGTTATGCAATGGTTTCTTACACATTTACCCAAGCACAAGCAAGAAAAGAAAAAAAAAAATAGGTAAATGGAATCTTATCAAAATTTTTAAGAAATGCACCTGAAAGGTCATTATCATGAAAGTGAAAAGACAACCTATTCAATGAGGAAAGATATTTGAAAGTCTTATATCCATTAAGGGTTTACTATCCAGAATATGTAATGAAATCATACAACACAAAAATAAAGAGACAAACCAATTTAAAAAAAATTGGGTAAAAACCTTGAATACATATTTTTCCAAAGAGGATATACAAATGGTTAAAACACACACACACACACACACACACCCACACGCACACACACACATGACAAGGAGTTGAACATCATTTCTCACCAGGGAACTGTCAACAAATCTACAGTGAAGTACCATTTCACACCTATGAGAATGGTTGCTATTACAAAAATGGACACTAATAAGTTTGGGGAGGATGCAGAGAAATAGGATCGTTCATTCATTGTTTTAGGAATGTAAAATGGTGCTGCTGCTGTGAAATACAGTTTGAGTGTTCCTCAGAAACCTAAGTATTGAACTACCAGGTGACTTGGCAATCACACTACTCAGTGTACCCAAAAGAATGGAAAGCAGGGACTGAAAGAGATATTTACTCACTAGTGTTCATAGTTACATTGTTCACAATTGCCACAAGACAGAAACAACCCAATTCCATTAACAAATGGATGGATAAATAAAATATAGTATATACATACAATGGAATATTATTCAGTTGTAAAAATGAAGTCCTGAAAAATGCAACAACATGGATCAACCTTGAAGACATCATGTTGAATGATATGAGCCAGACACCAAAGGACAAATATTGTATGATCTCACTGATTTGAAACAATTAGAATAAGCAAACTCATATAGTCAGAGTCTGGAGTATAAATTACCAGGAACTGGGTTGGGCAAAGAGAATATGGAGTTAATGGTTAATTTGTATAGAATTTCTATTTGGGTTGATTCTGAAGTTTTGAATATAGATATAAAAATGCAAGGCTAGGTATAACTACCCCCCCCCCCAAAAAAAGAAACAAAAAATAGAATATCTTACAACTGACTACTATGTAAAAATTTTCCAGGATCTCAAATACTGGTTTACTTGTACGCCTCCTATAGATGTTAGAACCTCTCTCAGTTCCTATTGCTGCCTCTGTCCTCTGTGAGAAATGACCTTGCATTTATCATCATTCCTAAATTTACACTAAGTGAAGAAATCCCCAAGCGGTAGCTCCCATTTCCTCAACTCACATTGACTTCAGCCTTATTGAATCTGCTTTGCTTTTTTGTTGTTGTTGTTCTAATATGTACTTATTTGAAGATACCTTAAAAGTAGAAATTTACTTAACTATAAAAGAAATTCACTCTTTTCTCAGCAGGGATTTTTGTCCTTTGACCCACCAGATCAGTCCCATCAGGACAGAGTAATCAAAGAGTTTATTCTTAAGTGTGAGTTTGTGATTCATTGTAATAATTTTCAGGACCTCATATTCTAATCAATTATTCAAAGACAACTCATACATCTCCATCAGAAAAAGTACATGCTTGATATAAGAGAGTGGTTTAAATATATACACAAAATTCCTCTAAAAACAACAAGCAAATCAATTTTCAGAGACACAGCACTGACTAAAATGTGAAAATCATGTTGTCTTATAAAGAAATTAAGCTACATGAAGCCAGAGCATCTTAAAATTTTCTTTCCCGATTATGATCTTTTGAGATTTTTCTCTGGAATAAAGGAAAAAAAATACTACTTCAAAAGTATTTCTAAATATCCATCTCTTAAAATCACTGATACACTTTTAGCATTCCAGGATCTTTTTCAAGGCTTCTACCATTCATATAAGGGTTTCAAACTGTTAAGGTAAAGTTCAGTCAAGCTGGTCCCCAGATTTATCAGCTCAGTTGTTCTTTCAAATTAGCAAAAATAATCTTTCTGTAGGAAAGGAAGAGGTAAGTATTGAGAACAAGGATATCTTCCCCCTTTTTCCCTGAAAGTAGAATCCAAATGGTAAGAATTAGTATGTTGTCTCTGCCATCTTGAAGCCTGTGGAGGCTTGCTGGGAACAGAACTTCTAAAACAGCAAATATTTCTGGAAGGTTGTGGTCCAAAGCCATTTTTGCTGGCTATAAGTGGGGTCTTCAGAACCAGAGGCAGCACACAGCTCTTCTTAAAATTGAAGGCATTTATGCCTGAGATGAAACTGAATTCTATTTGGGCAAGAGATGTGTTTATGTGTACAAAGCAAAAAACAGCACAGTGACTCCTGGTAGCAAACCTAACAAAACCAGAGTAATCTGGGAAAAGGTAACTTATGCTCATGGAAATAGTGGCATGGTTTGTGCTAAATTCCAAAGCAACTTTCCTGCTAAGGCCATTGGACACCAAATCCATGTTATGCTGTACCCCTCAAGGATTTAAACTTTATTGAAAAATAAATAAATAAAATTGCAAAAAGGAAAAAAAAAAAAAAACTAGTAGTGTCCCATTGTTTTCTCTCTTAAAGGTCAATATCAAATAATGGTATATTTCAAACTCAAGTTAATAACTTTTCACTGGTCATATCACAGCACAATTATTGTTTCCTCATTTATGAATTCATTGATTTTCTTGCCCCCATGAAACCTCACTTTCTTATCATTTGACAAAGTCATCATTTAATATTTGTTGTGAGTATTTGATTACCATCCAGCTCTGCCACTGCACTGACCCTGCAATTTGCATGAAGCCAGGAATTGTATCTGTTTGCCCACACAGTTGTATCTCCAGGGCAAAACTTAATACAGGGAACAAATAGTTTATTCAGAAAATATTTTCTTGAATGAATGGTGAGCCACAGAATGGGTAATCATAACATTTTTTTGTACTTATAAGAAGCTTTTTGTTTACTTGACATTATATAAATACGTTACAGGTAATAAGTCATTTATCACATAACAACTCTATGAGGTGGTTTTAATATTATCCATAATCACAGTTGAGGGAACAGATGAATATAAATTCTAAGGAATATGCTTAAGTCTACATAGCTCTTAAGAGTGACACAAGGATTCAAACCTAAACTTCCTGGCTACAGAGTCCCTGTTGTTATGAAATTTTGCACATAATGTGAAAGAACAAATTATCTTTCTATTTTGCTAAGTACATTATCAAGCCTCCAAAAAGTAGTGAAGTACTGAAGGTCTTCATTTTGTCAATTACAGAATGATAGAGACAAAGGAAACGATGTAAGAAGTATAAGAAAATTATTTTCCACTGGTTTTGACAACATGTTCAATTGGTTGATAAACATAGAATTTGCAGTTTTTAGTTTAGGTGACCAATATTGAAGACAATAAAAATGAAGAGGAGGAGGAGGAAGGAAGAGGAGGGAGGAGAAGTAGTAAGGAAAAGAGAAGATAGAAAAGTAAATGGATGAGACCACTTACACCCACAATGATTCAGAGGTTTTATTACATTTTTGAAGGGCAATACTAGAACCTCAGACAAAGATTTTGTGAGCAAGTGTGGAGTTATCAAAAAAGAGGTACATGAAATCATAGCAATGAATAAGATTTAAAAAAGAAATGCAGAACTTCCACTTCTACTTAGGAAGTAAAATCTTCAAGGAAATTTCACCAGCCCTACCAATTGTAAAACAAAATTTTTCTACAGAATCATAAGTTTTCATGAGCCAACTAGGAAAATGAAGTTCCAAACATCCAAGAAATTGAATACCAAGAAGGGACAAACCCCTCAAAGAGGAGATGGGAGGAATGAACAGTTTCAAATTTGACAGCTAGTGAGAGAAAAATGTAGCCACTATGCAAGCAGATAGAAGATAAATTTCACAGAAATTAGTAAAGGCAACTGTGGGCTAGGGTACCAATTGGAAAAATCAACAAGCCCCAGATTCAGGGGGTTTGCATACACTCTCAATATCTTCCCTGCAGGTCTCCACCAAGTGCTCATGAGAAAGACTGGGGACAGGCTGGGAGACCTTCAGTCAACCCATGAAAATCTAAATATCCTGCTCTTCCTTTCTTACTAAATGATGATTTATTATTACTTTACTAAGTAAAATGATAGATCAAATTTATCAAGAAACCCAATCATAGAGTTGTTTCTGTTTTGTGACAGTATCCAATCAAATAGCAAAACTTTTCTTCCTTATTCCCTCTCCCTAGATACCCAAGCAGAGCCTAAATCCTATAATAGGTTCTTCCTAAAACTTTCTTATTTAGAAGCTGCACAATTTCACATAGTATGTGCTCTTCCTAAGTGAAATGAATAAGACAACCAAATTGTTCAACCACAGGTGTTCCTAGTGGTATTTGACAAAAGAGCACTGGCAATTACTAGGTTAAAAGACCTGTTGGAGAGGATAAATGAGAATTTTCACCACAGAAATAGAATCTATAATGTGATGTCCAATGAAATGCCAGAAATAGAACTTTTAAAAAGCATCCACACAATGTAAGAAACAAAAATTCTATTAATAGGATCATCAGTAGAGTCCATACAAATGAGGAAAGGATCAGTAAACTTGACAGTAAGTCAATAGGAGGTAACAAAGGAGGAGAAAACAGAAACATTAAAAAAAATAAAATCAGGATAAAATGTGTCCAAGAACTGTGGGAAAATAAACAGTACGATATACATACAGTTTGGGTACTACCACAAAAATAGAGACAGTGCATAGCAAGAAGTATTCAAGGATACAATGACCAAAACTTTTCTGAAAATAAGGAAAGACATCAAACCTCTTGTTCAAGAATGCTAAAGAACCCCAGGAAGTTTAAATACAATAGCAAATCAACCAAAAGCACAACCCATCTAGATTCTCGGGTCTCTCAGCTGAAAAACGAAGGTAAGTAGAAATTTAAGAAGTCAGTCAAGGAATAGTACATATCACATACAGAAGAAAAACCATGAGAATTATAGTAGACATCATAAAAAATGATGCAAGGCAGAATAAGGCATATTTAAAATAATGAAAGCATTTAACTGTTAATATGGAATTCAATACCCACTGAAATATCTCTCAAGTATAAGACCAAAATAAAGGCTTTTTCAGGAAAATTAGCACACACATACACACACACACACAGAAAACATTTCCATCCAGCAGACATGCACTTCCAAAATGTCCCAGGCAGAAGGAAGGAATATAATAACAGAAGGATCATTTGGTCTACTGAAAGCAATGTTAGCATAAAAATGTAAAACTGAAGGTAAATACATCACATATTGGATTTTTAAAAAATTAATTACTTTAAAAATAATTGTCTAAAGGAAAACTATGTTGATGCTTTGCTGGACTTGAGTCACATATGGAAGTAAAATTTATGACAAAAATAGCACAAAGTTTGGGAAAGATGAATCGCATCTCTGGCACTCTAAAGCTAATAATCCATACAGCAATCACTGTGAAAAAGAAGACAAAAATGCCAATATAAGGAATGAAAAGAGATAGCACTAAAGTTACACACACTTTAAAAGGATAGTAATAAAATGCTATAAATATACTTTTGCTGGTAAATTTCATAATTTAGATGAAATGTACAATTCCTTAAAAAGGAACATACCAGAAATATGGATAACATCAACGGCCCTGCATCAATTCAAGAAATTAAATTTTTTTCTTAAAAATATTCCACATAAAAAAAAGAAAAAGTGGGATTCTTTTCCCTAAGTGAAAAGCTCACATTTCTCTCAGACTTGAACGTGGACAGACTACCACGTGCAACCTCTTCATACATGCAAAAGATGACAATGTCTTGAGATAGTTGAGCCAAAATATAGAAGAAACCTGTGTTCCAAGGCTCCATGGAAAAGAGCCATCCATAAACCCTAGCCAGCAAAAGTCTGCACTGTTACATCCAAGGAAGACACAGTCCCCATTTGTTGGGCCATTCTGTCTCTGAATAGCCTTCTTACCCAGGACAGCTTGAATCTGACTAATACAGGTTCTCTCTCTAGCCCAATCAAATTGCCTGTTAAATCTTTGTTTCCTTTACAAAGTTCTTTCTGAAAATAGGACTATAGAGGTATGTTTTAAAAGGCTTAGCTGGCATTGCCAAAATGGCATTGTCTTCTATCAGCATTTCTGTATAATGCCTGTCAGCAATATACAACTCACAATGAACGTGGTTATTTTTGTTAGTTTTTTTAAAAATAAAATAAAGCAATTATTTTTTTCAACTCTGATAAGCATAGTATACTTTAGTAGAAAAACAGTCATATCATAGAGCAGTGATGAAGAATGTGAACTCTAAAGTCAAACTGTCTGGGTTAAAATGTGAGCCTGTCCTTGGAGTTGTTGGCTGACCATAACCATGTTCTGTAACCTCTCTGAGCCCTAGTTTAGTTATCTGTAAAATTCAAACATTTAAATGCATCTATTGAGTCACTGTTACAGGTGCTGGGGATAGAGCATTGAGCAAAATTGGCAAAAATATTGTGCTCATAGAGCTTTCATCTTGGAGGAAAACAGAGAGGAAGCAAAATGCATGAGCGAAATATATAGAATATTAGATGCATAAATACTATGGAAAACAAACGCAGCATGCACATGAGATGGAACATAGTTGATTTTAAATAGGGTGCAAAGGCATGATCATATGAGGAAGAGAATGAGAAAAGATCCACGCAGTTAGCTGGAGGAAGAGATGTTCAGGAAGAAGAAAAGGAAATAGTCCAGGGAGCATCAGGATTAATGTGTATAGGGAAGCATAAGAATGTTAGTGCAGCCACTCCAAAGTGAGCATTGATAAAGGATGAGTTCATAGAAGTAATGGGGAGAGGAAAATCATTTTGGATCTGGAGACTCTTAGTTTGATGGGAAGTCTTGTACATTTTGTGGAGAAAAATGATATTTTCCAACTTACTTTTTAAAAAATTATATTTTTTATTGTAGAATTCTGGGCCCTACATTAAGATTATACTAAAGAGGATAAAGCATAAAAGAGGGAGGCAATCTAGAAGGTGGTTTCAATAATTTAAGGACTGAGATGATGGATCTTTTGACCAGGGTGGTAGCAAAAGAGGTGTTGAGAAATAGACACACTCCAAATGTATCCTGCCCAGAGAATCAGTATGACATGCTGATGGACTTGATGTGAGGTGTGTGACATATAGAAAATGCCAGGAATGAAGCCTAACTAAAGAGACAGGAATAAAAAGATTATCACTGAATTATGAGGTCACTGGCATTCAGTCTTTAATTTTGATGTCTTTTTAAATTCTTTGACATTTAGCATCTTTTTACATGCCCTTCTCAAGAATAATTTAACATTTAATGCACATTTGAATAAGTGTATAATCATGCATTAAAAATTAAGAATTTTATATTCACCGAAGATAGAAAGCTATGATAAAGCAATTTGTGCTTTGTATAGAACTCTAAGTTGATGATGGAAAGCCCTTTTATCCTCCCTTTCATACAGGAAGTTCATACTTGCCATGGCAATTTTTCCCTTTGGCCTTAAATCTTTGCAAATAAACAAGACTTTTTATGGCTTCATATTGCATTCACTGAAAATATTTTTTTTTCCTAATTGTAACATCCACTGGTATTTGGTTCAGTATTTCTGACAAAAGAAAATTGTGTGCACAAGACAGGATAAGATAACAAAAATTCACATTATCAGAAATGTTTCATAAAAGATAAGTGTATATTTCCTGTAATCACTTTTATTTACATGCTTAGATTGTACTCAGAGACTGCTGGCACTGTTATTTTCATTATTATAAGGATCATTCCTATTTGTTTTTGTTTTTGTTTTTCAGAGTAATTATTGGTAGTCACAATTCTTTAAACCATTAATTCTTTTACCATAAACCTGTCATCCTTATCTTACTTTGGTGTATTTTTACAATCTCAAGTTTATTAGGATATGCATATACATTTTCTTTGATTATTTTTGTGTATGTTTGCATGGTATACAGAAGTACTCAAAGTTCCACCCACTGGATTTCCTCTCACCACTGTCCTTCAGGGACATCCCAGAAAGGGGCTGCAGTGCTGCAGCTATCCACTTTTGGGTGGTAACTACATATTGTACAGAATCACCTGTAAACCAGGCCCAAGTTTTCTTTTCCTCAGTCAACTGATTGTAAGGAACTCCCCAAGAGGCCATAGCTCTGGGCTGGGAAAGAGAAGGTAAGGTGGAAGGAGTGGGGTCCATGGACATTTAGGTCACTTCCTCATGTAACTTACTTGTGCCTTCAAGAACCTCTCAAGCCCTTTTTCATATATACCATTTCCATTTTATGAAGGAGTGCTGCTGTGCAGGCCCAACATTTATGGCTTGGTAGGGCTGACAACACCCAGCTTATGACAGGTAACTCAGTTCTCATGGTAACTTGGTGACCCATGGTTAAGTCTTCTGTCTCTACTAAAGTCCAATAGCAAGCTAAAAGCTGTTTCTCAGAAGGAGAGTAGTTAGCTACAGAGGATAGTAAGGCTCTAATCCAAAATCTTAAGGGCCTGTGTTGTGATTCTCCTAGAGGATCCTGCCAAATTTCCAAACAACTCTATTTGCCACTTAAATTTCCAGTACCACTGGATCAGCTGGATCATACGGTCCAAATGACACAACAGTTTTCACATCAGCCTGGACCCATCACAGAGCCTCATCTTGTTCCTGTTCCTTCTCAAAACAAGAAGCTTTTCTAGGCACTCAGTAAATGGGATGGGGTAGCACACCCAAATGAGGAATATGTTGTCTCCAAAATCCAAAGAGGTCACCTAGGCATTGTGCCTCTATTTTTTGATTGTAGGAGGGCCAGATGCGACAGCTTATCCTTCACATTAGAAGGGATATCTCAACATGCTCCATGCCACTGGACACCTAGCAGTTTTAATGAGGTGGAAGGCCCCTGAATTTTTGTTAAATTTATGTCCCATCCTCTGACTTGCAAGTGCCTTACCAACAAATCTAGAGTAGTTGCTAATTCTTGTTCTCTAGGTTCAATCAACATGATATGATCAATGTGACGTCTTGTGGGAAGGAGAAATGATCAAAATCCCTGTGCACAATATTATGACATCAGTCTGGAGAGTTGATATACCCCTGTGATTGGACACTGAAGGTATACTGCTGGCCTTACCAGCTGAATGCAAACTGTTTCTGGTGGTCCTTATTAACAGCTATTATGGAAAAAGCATTTACCAGATCAATGGCTGTATACCACATACCAGGGGATATGTTGATTTGCTCGTGCAGTGATATCTCATCTGCAGTGATATCTCAGCTGCAATTGGAGTCATGACCTAGTTAAGCTTATGATAATCCACTGTCATGAAGACCCATCTTTTTTCTGCATAGGCTAAATAGGAAATTCAAATGGGGATATGGTGGGAACCACCACCCCTGTGTCCTTTAATTTCTTAAAAGTGGCATTAATTTCTGCAATCCCTCCAGGAATATGGTATTGCTTCTGGTATACTATTTTGCTAGGCAGGGGCAGTTCTAGTGGCTTCCACTTGCCATTCTTACTGTAATAGCCCTCACTACATGAGTCATGGGACCAACGTGGGGATTCTGCCAGTTGCTGAGTATGTCTATTCCAATTATGCATTCTGGAACTGGGAAATTACCACAGAGTGGATCCATGGACCAACTGGACCACTATGAGACAGACTTGAGCTAAAACTCTATTGAAAACCTCACCTACATAAGCCTCTACTCTCACTGGTGGACCAGAGTGGTGTTGTGGGTCTCCTGGAATTAATGTCACTTCTGAGTCAGTGCCTAATAATCCCTGCAATATCTGATCATTTCCTTTGCCACAATGCACAGCTACCCTGGTAAAGACTTGTAGGTCCCCTTGAGGAAGGCTGGGAGGAAGATTAACAGTATAAATCTTTGGCAATGTAACAGGGTCCTTCCCCAAGTGTACCTAGCCTTCCCCTCATTCAAGAGGCTCTGGGTCTGTAAATTGTCTCAGGACTGGGAATTGATTAAGGGGGCTGTGACTCTCTGTTTTTATAATTCAAGATAGATTTTTGTTCACTTGACCTAGAATTCTTCTGCTTATACAGATCAAACAAGAATATAGTAGACTGGCATCTATTTTACTACTAGGTACTCCATGATTTACTAGCCAATGCCATAAGTCTCTGTGAGTCAGATTATTTTGACTGCTGCTTTGAGCCTGTTTTCCATTGTGGTAGCCATGCCAACCTTGTCTTTGGTGATTAACTGCTGTGACATGGCTTCTGCAAACTTGATATCCAATTATCCCCATTGTGTTTAAGGATTCCAGCTCAGTGACAGCAGTTCCCCCAGTAATATCTGACCTACAGAAGAGCAACTACAGAGCTTTTCAGGGATGAAGGAGCTAGTCTCACAAATTTATTCCTCAGTCCCAGTAAAAGGTATGTCCCCTGGACATTCCAGGGGTGTGTGAGCAGGTCTTCCATGATAAATCCACTGTAACATTCCAAACTCTCTAAGCCTTTAATTCCCCTCCTCTACATTATACCAGAGCAGTTCTGGTATTTTGACTTCAAGTAATGTCTGCCACCTTTTGATCCATGTTTCAGCCAACTACCCAAACAAATGATTAATGCCCTTTCTAACCCCTCAAGCTACAAAAGTGAATGCAGAATCTCTGCTTAGTGGGCCCATATCAATAAATTCTGTCCAATCCAACTTTATATTCCTTCCAACATTATCCCAAAACTTTAATATCCAGTCCCACACATACTGCACTGATTTCTGTATATATAAATTTGAAAATGCATGCCGTTCTTTTGGAGTATACAGTACTTCCTCATGAGTCACACTTTGTACCTCACCCTTCAGGGCCTGTTGGGACTTTAGTTTAGTTATAAGTCT
This sequence comes from Choloepus didactylus, assembly GCF_015220235.1. Lineage (NCBI taxonomy): Eukaryota > Metazoa > Chordata > Mammalia > Pilosa > Megalonychidae > Choloepus > Choloepus didactylus. Next base: position 45,346,077 of record NC_051327.1, read on the forward strand.
TAAATAAAAGGGTGGAGGGCAGGTCATGAAAAGAATTGGAAGTACCCCTCAAGCCAATTACCTCAGGACATTCCATTGCAGTTTCATCTGGTGAAAGAGGATTAATCACTCCAGACAGAGGAGTGAGTGCTGCTTCCTCAGAGATGGTGACTACAGGGTTAGCAGTTACTGAAGGGTTAATCTCTTTAGGTGGAGGTTGGATGGCAGGATCCTTAGGGCAGACTGGATGTCAGAAAGCTGTTTCTCAAAGCAGGATGGAAGTTGGGTAGCTGTCTCATCAGGGCAGACTGGAGGTGGTGGCTGTTTCCTCAGGGCAGATCACTACAGATATATCTAGTAAAGACTCAGCAGAATCCAGGGTTCCAATGTCCTCACTGCCATTATTATCAATCCATATATCCCCATCCCAAGTTTCAGGGTCCCATTCTTTTCCAATCAATGCCTTTACTTTAACAGCAGACACTCTGTGAGGTTGAGATTTTAGTTTATACTGTAAATCTGCTACTTGCACATTGAGAATCTGGGTCTAGTTTTCAGAAATCTCAAGTCTGCAGCCACAGGAAATAAGATTTTCTTTCAAGACACTCATAGAATACTTTACATCTGTCATACAGCATTTAAGTTTCAAATTTGAAGCCTTTAGTTCATCCTTTACTCTTATAAACTTATCCAGCATATCTAGGGTAACCAGCCAGAATAATTATATCTCATAACTCCACAAAACTCTATTAAGGTGTCAAAAACACTGTCAATCAGAGCTTTGCTTCATACAAGAGTATGATTAGGCAAATCAGTTGGTCATATTTTGTGTATCTCCATTGCCAACTCACGCCACAGACTGTCAGTGCCATCTTGATTATTGGAAGTGGAGTAATTAGTTCCTTTGAATCTAATGAAAGTAGAAAACCAATTGTAAAAGCCTATTTTAAGATTCTGTTTCTCAAGAACCACTCCCAGTACAAAGCTGTATAAATTAGGGTTCTCTTGGGAAAGAGAACCAACAAGCGATATCTGTAAATACAAGATTTTATTAATGTGTCTCATGTACCTCTGGGAATGCATGAGTCCAAGTTGCGTAGGGTAGGATGCACAAGTCCATGTTCTCTAGGGCAGGCAGCAAACTGTCAACTCTGAAGAAGATGTCTGATGAACTCCTCAGGAGATGCTGGTTAGCTGAAGTAGAAGTGTAGGTTCTCTCACTTTTTCTCTTAAAAGTCTTCAATTGATTGGATTAAATCCAGCTGATTGAATTCTCTCATTGCAGAGGACATGCCCTTCATTGATGTAATCAGCCACAGCTGTGGGCAATTGACTGATGATTTAATTAACCAGCCTTCTGGCTTATTAACCAGCCACAAATGTCCTTGTAGTAACTGTTATGCCAGTGCTTGCTTGACCAGACACTTGGACACCATCACCTAGCCAAGTTGACACATGAAACTAACCATCACATTTCCTTAATTTACAAAACATGAAGTAAATATCCCTGTGTCTCTAATGAAGTGGAAAAAATTCACTTTATCAGAATAAAAGAAAAAAACGTATGAAATATTGTCATGTAAGGATAAATATTACTAAAGTGTTGGATCAGTTAGAATGCATCTTTTGGATGGCCATAAGGGCTATCAGGTAACAATAATATCTCACACTTATTGACTGTGATAGGATTTTTCATGTCTTAATGCAATGATCATGTCAGTTCAGTGAGATAGATTCTATTAATACATTCATTTTTTTCAGAAGATAAATGGAGGCTTAGGGAAGATAAGTCATTTTTCTGAGTTTACAGAAGTGTTAGACATAAGAATCATGTTTTAAATACAGGTGATCTAGCTCCAGATTTCAGGCTCTTAACAATTGCCCTAATCACCTCTTAAAGTCAGTTTTATTGCTTCGTTGATACCATCCCAGGTATTACAGACAGTAAAATACCACTCTGGCAGGTGTCAGATTAGAAAGGGAGAAACAGCAGGTTGTTTAATAAAATAATGAATACCTAGAATAGTTTCTTGCAGAAAAAAATGAACTCAACAGAGCCATAATTAATGAATTAATAAACTGACTCAGAAAAAATTTAAAAAACAAAAAACAAACAAACAAACCAACAAAAAAAACTGTTCATGTTGGATGATGCAGACCAAAAAATGGAAAGTCATCATGAAGTGGATGCAAGACATAGTCTGGGCAGGTTTACTATAAAATTGAGGTTGGAGGGGAGGAATTAGCATTATGTTATTAGGAACATGCTGGAAAATAACTTAAAAGAGAAATGTTCCTATTTTAAGAAAAGATTTCTATCTCAAAAAGTTCAGCCACCATTTAGGAATTAAGATTGAAGAGAAATAGAATTACAAAAAGAAACCAAATGGCAATTATCATTACTGTAAGAGGAAGTCTGCCAGGGCTTTGTCAAGATAGATATTTCTTCCTAAAAGAGGGAGGGAGGGAGGAAGGGAAGAAGGGAGGAAGAGGGGGAGAGAGAAAGAGAGAGAGAGAGAGAGAGAGAGAGAGAGAGAGAGAGAGAGAAAGAGAGGGAGAGAGGGAGAGGCAGGACTGTAAAGACAATAGTACTTCCCAGTAACCTCTGCTTCCTAGATTTTGAATGTTATGTGAGTTTCAACCATTTAGGGATTAATTTATGGGATACTGAGTCTGAGCTCCTGAAGCAATGAAAGTCATCTGCCCCACTAACCCCCCTATTAGACTTCTTTTTTAAGAAAAGAAATGTTCTTCCTTGAGCCAATATTTGTTGGATGGTTCATTATATGTTTGGGAAAACATTTGTAAATGATTTAATGGGGAAAAGCAGAAGCACCACATACAGTTCTGAAGACTGGACAACATGAAATTCTAGGTTTTGTCATTTGTAAAGAATAATTTGGAAATACACCCCTAGTGATATGAAATATATTATATATTGCCATGATCCATGCAAAATCCAAACTCTAATACCACACTGCTTAGACAGATAAAAATGGAAAATATACAACTCAGACTTCCAAAACTACAAGAAAATAAATCTCTATTCTGCCTATGTAATTTGTCATTGAAAGGCCTCCTGAAAACAAGAATGGGGTGAAAAAGAGAGGGAAAATACAGGGAGGGTTGAGAATGCAAGTTTAAAATTATTATCTTTAGTATAAGAATTAATCTATGATTCAAGAAAATATTTAATGATCCACAATAGTCTTTATAATACCAAGTGTCAAATTTATCTGCAAATGATTTCTTAATTGAGGAAAGGAACTACTGGGGAAGAGGAAGATAGGAGAAATGGCAAAATGATTCTACATACATCCCTATATTACCTGGAGAGAGAGTAAACAAGTAGAAAGCTGACCAGAAATACTATGAGGAAGAGGTCTCAGGGTGAGGAAGATGTTTTGTTAATGGATAGTGTTGATGGTAGCACATATTGTGAATGTAATTAACACAATTAGATTGCATAATTTAAAGTAGTTAAAATGGGGAATTTTATGTTGCATACATGCTAGCACAATAAAAAAATAAAACAGGAGAAACTTTATTTTAATTTCCAGTGTATATGATTGGCATACCTTGGAGCTCTGAGGGACATGCCCTTCCCAATATCATGTGGTGTTTGTTTCATTGCCATTGTGTCACATATGAGCAGAAGTTTACATGGTATTTATAGCCGGTTTTATTTGATGAATAGGATTAAAATATTTTGTATGATATATTCTCTAAACCCCCCAAATTGTGAAATTATACATGTAATTATAACAAAATGTAAGTACAGGTGTATATATCTATTTATACAATCCATAACTCAAAATATTTGCTTATCACTTGGACCAATAAAAATCAGTCTACCCTAAAGTAGGCAAAATAAAAATTTAGTGTTTATTCTATCATAGAAAATAATGGTATTTTTAAAATTCACTTCTCCATGGAATCCCTTGGCAATCACATCCATCATGGATTCCATATAACTTATAGGTTTATTTTTTAATGGATTTATAGCTATAACAATACAAGGTCTTTTTTCAAGTTTTTAAGTTTTGCGAAGTTGGTAAATTTTCATGTTTTTTCCTAACCATACAGAAGTATAATACCCACATGAATAAACATGGTTCCTGCCTCTTGCAGGATTAATCTCCTGATATCTAGTATAGAAATAGTCAGATAAATTCACATTTTGTCCTGTTTTTACTCTATTTTCTATAACAGGTTTATTGAGGATTAATTCAAAGACCATAAAATTATTCATCTAGAGTGTGAAATTTGACAGTTTCTACTGTATTCACTGCGTTGTACAACCATCACCACAATCAATTTTGGGACATTTTCATTGCCCCATAAAGAAACCTCATCCACATTAGCAGTCTCTCCTCATTTCTCCTCAACTACTTCCACCAGACCTAGGAAACCAATGATCTATTTTTTTCTCTATGAATTTACCAATTCCAGACACTTAATACAAGCAGAATTGTAAAATATGGTCATCTTTTTACTGATTTCCTTCACTGCACCTGATATTTTTAGGTTTCAACCACATGGAGGCAAGTATCAAACTCCTTTTTTTTTCCAAATAATATTCCGTTGTATAGATATATCACATTATGTTTATCCTCTAGTCCATTGATGGATGTTTGCATTGTTTTCATTTTTGACTATATAACTAATGTTTCTATGAAGATTTTTTGACATGTTTTGTGTGGACATGTTTTTGTGAGGACATGTATGTTCATCTCTCCAAAGGTCTTCAAGGATTAAAGCTCATGAGGAAGCTTTTCTCCAATATGTAGAGGATAACTTTACAGAAAGCAAAATTCAAGAAGGCTCAGATTATACAAACCCATATTAAATACCTAGGATTCATGCTCTCTAAAGGACAAAGAGCTTTGTTGCCTGGTAGAAAGGAGGCCCTATGGTGAATAGCCATGCCAAAGAAGAAAAAGGAACTCAGAGGGTTCTTGGGTTTGACTGGCTACTGTTGTCTGTGAATACCTAGTGTCAGATTAATAGTCAAACCTGGCCCTGAAGGGAAATGAGAAAGGTCCTTTAGAACGGACTGGAATGCACAATTGCCTTTCAAAGTTTAAAGGACAAATTGATATCACTCCAGCCTCAGGGCTCCCCAGATGCCATGAAAGAATTTGACCTATTCATCAGTGAGAGGCATGGTATTGCCTTAGGAGTGCTAGCACAGCCTTTTGGAGGTAAAATACAGCCAGTGGCTTATTTATCAAAACAGTTTGATGCAGTGGTCCAAGGATGGCCTGCATGTTTACATGCAGTAGCAGCCACTTGTGACCTTCTTCAAGAAACTGAAAAGTTTTTTGGACCCCCAACCTGTGCTCTTACACACACACACACACACACACACACACCCCATTATGTCATACCATGTTAGAACAAAAAGAGGGACAATGGCTCATGATGGGAAGACTAAGTAGTTTTCAGGCAGTACTACTGGACAATCAGAATGTCATCCTAAAGACAATAGATAAGCTCAATCCTGCCACCCATTTTCCAGAGCTTAAGAGTCTGAAAGGACTTACCCAAAACATGATTGCTTTTAGCTGTTGGATAAGGTCTATTCACACAGGCAAAGTCTAAAGGATATGGCACGCTCAGACTCAGACCTAGAAATACTCAATGAAGGGAGTGTGGTGACATGGACCAGGATAAATGGAGGGCAGGATACTCAGTAGTCACCATCACACAGATACTGGAGGCAAAGACTCTTCCACAGAGAACTTCAGCACAAAGAGTAGAGCAAGTTGCCCTCCTAAGACCCCCATATCTGAGTGCAGGACAGAGAGTCACCATGCACATAGATTCAAGGAATACTTCTGCCATTTGGCATGCTCATGGAAAAATTTGTTAACTGCAGCCAACAAGGACATAAAGCATGTATATCTAAGACTAAAATTGTTAGGTGCAATAATGCATCCCAAAAATTTGCCATTGAGCATAAGTGAAGTCAAAAATCATGATGTCAGTGAAGTAATGACCTTTTCCTAAAGACTGCAGCATTCTGGGGCTGGTTGTTAGCAACCCGTGATCCTTGAATTTCATGTTGGCTTTCTCTTCTGTGTCCAATTTACTTTTTTATAAGGACTCCACTTATTTTGGATAAGGACAACACTCATTCAGTTGGGCCATGGCTTAACTAATGACATTTCAAAGTGCCTATTTACAAATGGCTTAAAACCCACAGGACCATGCATTGGAACCTGAACATGCCCTTTTTGGGGGTGGGGATCAAGGAAAAATAAGTCATTCTATGATTTGGGGTGCTGTAATTAAAGGGAACTTCAGGATGAAAACATTTCAAGTTGTCCTGTTTAACTGTTAGAAGTTTATTTTTGTTTTTATATGTTTTTCTCATGAGGCAATTTGTCATGGTAGTATGTGAATGGATAAAAAGAATATCTTTATTTCATAAAGTGAGAGAAGAGGAATTATAAAAGATGCTAGATAGAAAAGGAGGACAAAAAACACTCCCCAACTTAAAGTCATTCTAAAATTAATTTTAGGAAAATACATATATCATTGTTAAGAATTGAACATAGATTCACCTATAACTAATTATATCCATGAAATTCTTGAAATGTTTGATATATCCAGGGCATGCAGACTGTGGTGTGAACCCTACTGGTTTAGGTAGACAGTATATAGTCAGCTAAGCACCAGACCTGGGAGAGATCTTTGAAGCATTGCCATTTAATGGCCTCTGGTATTGAAAAGTCCCACCAGGAAGTAGGTCATCCCAGCACCCTTCTGTCTCTCCGCTCTTCATGCAGCCACATAGATGGTGCAAATCAGAAAGCAACATGTGTCCTCTTCCTACCAGTGAATTCTTGCATAATTCTGGGCTAGCCACATCTGCCTGTGCCTCTTTCATCTCAGTTATAAAGGGGACATGAAAAAATTAGCTCATTCACATATTGTTATAAGGAAGTGAGTTAATTCTTGTTTTTAGAACAGAACTTAACACATAGGAAGTGCTCAGTAATGTAATTATTGTTATGGTTATTGTTATTATATTTTTTCCAAATAAAGGAAGGTTTACTATTCCCACAACTTTCTTGTATTTGGTGGATCCCTGTAGTGACTTCAGACACTATGTCATTCAGTAATTCATTTTAAATATGAGACAGGCAACATGGTAAAACATGCTTATACATTTCATGATGACAACTTGAATATTGGCTCACAGGGGCAATCATCAGATACAGCATATTGCATAGACATCAATAATTGCTTCTGTCCCAAGATAAGGTAGTTTTCCTGAAAACTTGTTTCTGTTCCACAGAGATGAATGATAGTCTCAGAAAGCTTAAGGAACATGGACCCCAGGGACACACAAAAATACGTAAAGCCTGTAACATTTTCCATTATAACATCTCCAGAAATGGGAAGAAATGTCAGTCCCAAAGGTAGGTTGGTTGGATTAAACTGGTTATTTGAGAATGGATATGAATGATATTTGGGGGAGCTTGATAGTTGTTTTCATTTTTTTCCCTCATGGGGTTAATTAAGCATAGCCATATGTGAGAGGAGAGAATTGTAAAGGAAGAGATGAATTAGGCAGAGATTTTCTTACCAACCTCTATCTTATCTGCCTTTTAATTAAATAATATTTTAAGAAAGAGCATGTTTTTGAGGTCACCTTCATGGAATCATTTTTCTCTCTGAGTATTATGAAATAGTCTAGATCAGATATGGAAACAATTTAGCCTGCAGGATGAATATCCTGTAACAGCTTTTAGTATGAGAAGAAAACAGTACAAACAAAATGGAAAGCATGCATTATTCACTTGTTTTTCCTTTAATACTTACAGTAACTCCATCCATGGGACCAGTAAGAGAAAGCATGGAGGTTCTCCTAGTAGTCCTCCTGATGGTGAAGATGGCAGTAAGAGACCCTCAAGACTGTTCATGGAGAGACCTAGATGTGAACAACCTCTGGAGTAGAAAGGAGAGGAATCATTTTGGCCTTATGTAACACACTGTGAAATGCAGGGCTTTCACACTTGGTATATTGACATTTCAATCCAGAAAGTTCTTGGCTGTGGGGGGCTCTCTTGTATATACACTGTAGTGTATTTAGCAGCATCCATGACCTCTATCTACCAGATGCCAAAATCACCAGAAGCTGATTTTGTCATAATCAAAAATGTTTCCAGGTATTGCCAATGGCACTTGAGAAGTAAAGTCACTACTCAGTGAGAACCACTGCTTCATGGGTGGGAAACAAGCTGATTTTTAACCTTTAGTTTTGAAAACAGGAAAAGGTTTTCCATATCATGTGCTACGTTGAACTCAAGGAGAGTTAAGTAACTCAGTTTTCTTGGTCAAGGAATGAAGAAAAGAGTATCATCAAAATCATTTTTGTTTTCAGGCAGGGATATTTCTATGTATATATCCTTGACCTCTTCTAAACCAGCTGAAATTGGGGTAATATTTAGTTGTGCTTGTTTCTAGTCCAGGTTCTCTTCCCCTCTAATAATCCAACTGATGCCTTTACAGTCATGTACTTACTAACTGAGACAGGAAGTAGAGGGTCTTTACTCTCTATTTGGATTTGCTGTATTCTAGAACTTGAAAGAATCTACCTTTGATTAAAGAAAAACCCTACTCTATTTCCCCCTCCATCCAATGAATACTTATGTTTTGTGACAATTCAGGTAAGATTATATATTCCTCATTAAAAGAAAATGTTTACATTTTGAGAGTTAAAGATTCAATGAAATTTATGTACACATGAATAATATTCTGTCTGAGCAAACTGGCTTACTATTTTTTAAAATGCAGTGTTATTACAGTCATTTTCCAGGTCATTAAAAATTCTTCAAAATTTTTATCTTAATAGCTTAATGGTTTTCCATCACATATGTGTGCCATAGATTTGACCATTTCCCTCTTTTTGACATTTAGGGTACTTCTAAGTTTAAAGGTCATAAATAATGCTGCAATGCATCTGTAGGCATTTTTGTTAACAATTTCTAGTTCACCTCTTTGATTATTTCTTTCAATAAATTGAAAGCAGTGAAATTAATTTGTCAAAAATCTCTTTTTAAGGCATATGTCATAGTTATAAGAAGGTTCATAGTTTCAGAAAGATATGTTAGAGTGTCCAATTCCCTGAACCCTGGCCAAAACTGAAGAGCATAATTAATAAAATCACTCTTCTCATTTATTAGAAAAATGCTAGTATAGCATATAAAGACTATTTTCTACATCTACAGATGTCAATAGGAAGTGAAAATTTGTGATTTAGTAATATTAAATAAGTGTTTTTTTTTTCTATCACTTCAGCAGAAAACTCAGAGAAGATTATTATATATTTTAATCATTATTTTCTAGGATTCAAGGTTTGGATAATTGATTGAAGGACTCTTGGAGGAAAAATGGATTTGAAACCATGGATCAGTAAAGCAAAATAAATAGTACTTTAACTTCTTTCTATTTATTTGATGTCACTCACTAAATTGTGGAAGATGAGTTTAAAGAACCTTAGAGGCTTCTGTAGTTAATGTTTTTAATGATTTTATGTGATCTGTGAACTAAACTGTGAGCCTTGTTCATTGTATTCTGCTATTTCTGAATTCTTCCTAAACTTCACAAAAACAATGTCCTATTTCTTTGTTGTCAAAATCAACTCCCCTAATTTTTCTCATGTCTGTTTTTAGGAGAGAGCAAAAATTGAATTTTGGATCCTATGATGGACAATGACTTTTAGTTTAGTTTTTTTATTTTTTTTCCCAACCCCAAATAAAGTGGGGACTTGGAGAAGGAAAACTGCAGCACTGTGTCAGAGTTCATTCTTCTGGGATTATCTGACATTTCTGAGCTGAGCGTCTTCCTCTCCCTGGTGTTCCTTCTCATCTATGGAGTCACAGTGATGGGCAACCTGGGCATGAGCACAGTGATCCAGGTCAGCTCTCAGCTTCACACCCCCATGTACTTTTTTCTTAGCCACTTGTCCCTTGTGGATTTATGCAACTCCACCATCATTGTGCCTAAGATGCTGGCCAATATCTTAGACCAGGGAAAAGCCATTTCCTTCCAGGGGTATATGGTACAATTCTATTTGTTTGGTACATGTGTGATCACTGAGGTCATCCTGTTGGCCGTGATGGCCTATGACCGCTTTGTGGCCATCTGTTACCCACTGCTCTACATGGTTATCATGTCCCAGAAACTCTGTTTTGGAGTGGTGTCTGTGTGCTATCTCTGTGGAACAGTATGTTCTCTAATTCACATATGTTTGGCCTTTGAGATCCCATCCTATAGATCGAATGTGATTAACCACTTCTGTGATTTACCCCCTCTCTTATCACTCACCTCCTCTGATGTGTCTGTGAATGAACTGGTGGTGTACATTGTGGCCACTTTCAATGAGATCATCACCATCGTGATCGTCCTCACTTCCTATTTGTTTACCCTCATCACCATCCTGAGGATGTGCTCTGCAGAGGGAAGGCACAAAGCCTTTTCCACCTGTGTCTCCCACCTCACAGCCATCATTGTCTTCCATGGAACAATCCTTTTCCTTTATTGCAGGCCCAGTTCTGACTACAGTCTGGAAACTGATAAAGTGGCCACAGTGTTCTATACTGTAGTGATTCCCATGCTGAACCCCCTGATCTATAGCCTGAGGAACAAGGATGTGAAAGCAGCTCTCTGGAAAATGGTGGGCTAAAACATCTTAGAGAGTGTTTCTTTCACAGGACTCATGTTTCCAAAGTGGAGCATAGATGAAGGGTGAATAGGTGGGTTGCTGTGTTAGAGTAGAGAGAACAGTCAGTTGCTAGGTTATTATGAGTAGGTCTTTTGTTTTGCATATTCTTGTGCCTTTTCAAGCTCCAAATGTGAGATTGAGCATATTTCAAAATGCTCATCCCACAGTTTATTTTCTTCAATCTGTTTTGTTTTAACTGGATATGGGAAATAGCACTGCTAACACACAGGCATTTAGTTTGCTGTAAAGCTTTAAAAAATCTAATGAATAACTCAGGAGAATTAGACTTTGCCTCTGTATGTGCTATGGAAACTATGATTTTTTCAAAATTATATTTTTATTTTCCACACAAGATATATTTGTAATTGATTGTATAATCATTATTTTCAGTAGCAGCATTTCTGACACTCTTCTCACTCTATCTTTTACTATCATGGTTACTCTAAGATCTAACTATAGTGGATCAAATTCTTTCTGTAACTTATAAGTAGACTTAATCTCTGCTCATGTTCTTTGCATGTCTTTGCTCTCTGAACAGCCCTTTCTTTACCCTTTCTCAACATGCCTAAACCACACTGCTCCACTCACTCACCATTAATATGCACCAATTGATGCTTTAATTGTACTTCCATTATGTTTCATGTGAGTTTCTACAATACATTTCCTTTTTTGAAAGAAGACACTGTCTTGCTATCAATAATGATGTGAGAAATGCAATAAACTTGAGTTCATGAAATCATCAGTTGGTGTTTTGATCATGATTTTTTCATTTGGTGAGTAATTTGAACTCCCTTATACTCAATTTTCTGAATTTAAATATTCGATAATAATGCCCACATCACAGAATTATGTTGAGATTAAATTTTGACAACATATTTGACATATGACAACTCACTGGACCAGAGAAGTTCCTTAGTTAATATCAATTCAAATGATGTCTTTGAGGCCTGGGGTTATTTATCTTTTTCTCTTTGACTATCATTAGCATATTATAGTTTCCCTTCATTTTTATTTTTATTACATGGATGAATGAATAAATACTAGTGAATAAATGGTATGTATATCAGACTTAACATATGAACTCAGAGCACTACGTTGACTCTCAGGAGTTGGAAATTAACTTAAAATAGCCCCACATTGTCATGAGTATTGTATCATTTAATGTCCACTCACTAAAGCAAATCCCTCAAGGGATTTAATACATGAAATTTTAGGTGTTGGAAAGCAGAAACAACACAAAGGGGATATTATGTATTAAGTTAATGATTATTCAACTCAGAAACAACTATTATACTTAACATTGGGAGACAATAGGAAAGAGGAATTGTTACCAGAACCTCAGAGCTTGTATGAAGCTATCCATTCAGCTGCTAAGTCCTGAGGAAGGGGCTTTGCTCTCAGGGTGTTTGAGCCTCTATGAATGGATTAGTCCTCAGTAGTGTCCAGACCTCTAGTGGCCATGTCTCAGTAGGGTCTTTAAAGACCAAAGTCTGCTGCTGTAATCTCTGAAGACAGTGGTGAAATGATGAGAAGCTGTTAGGCAGTGTCAAGTGTCTATTGTTGCTGGATTCTGATTTCTGGAAAACCAGAAGGAATTCCCTTCTCTGCTTCTCTTCACATCTTCCCAATCCTCACATTCTCCTTCCTTCCCCCTCCACCTCCAGTTCTCCACTTAGCAGAAACTAACAGGAAGACAGCTAGCAAGGATGTCTGGGGAATGTATTGTGTAGAGTCCCAGAAGCAACATCAGAGCCCAAAGATTGGTAATGAAGACTTGGAGATGAGTCAAGAGACAACAAACACAACTTCTGAGGGACCTGCAATCTACAATGCAAGGAAAAGATTCTTTTTAACTACTGTCATCTCCCCTAGAGTGAATAAAATGCTCTAAAACTGAACATGTAAATAAGAATCACTACTCTTCAGACTTTTCTTCATTATATTAATCAAAGATGGGATTGATACTTTGTAGCATTTGTAAGCCAAATGTGATGGAGGGTGGTGATGTTGATGTTGGTCACCCACTATGATCCAGGTAAGTGAAATTTCCATAGCTACATATCAGATAGTAAATCAAATGCTTTCCCCATAATTTCTATAAAATAAGTAGACTTTTGTTTCCCTTGGCTATTTTTAGATGTAGTAACTAAGATGAAGCTCTGCTGGAAAGCTTGTTTCAAAAGTAAATTTATTCATCAACAGAATGTTTTCTTAGCATTTGCTGACCTCAGTGATACGGAGAATTTGAAAGGATGATTCAGAATTAAGGAATGGGGTGAGTTAGAGAATTACATGACAGAATCATAAGGATGTAGCTGTCACTTTTAACTTTACTTTCACATTTTGCACCAGCAATCAAATCAAGTATAATGTTCAAAGTGCGTGACTCACAAAGAAAAATGAAGACACATTCTCACTATAATAATATATTTGAGATAAAATAGGGTTTCAGAAAACATTCCAATACTATTTTACCCAAAAGAATCAATCATTTATGTGTCAACCTGAAAATTAATGACAGAGAAAATAAAATGAAAAGGTAGAAATATGACTTTGGAAGCATTTCATTTTCAATATTTTGAATTATTTTCCGTCTGTGAGATTTCTGTTTAAACACTTTGCTGTATTTTCACTTGATATTAATGTTTTCACAATATTTGCAAGATATTTTATATTGTAAGAACATAACTTCTAAGGAATATATTTTAAAAATTATAACAATTTGGTATTTGTCATTTAATGTTATGTATTAGGCATGCTTCTTGTGGTGTAATTTACTTTTGATGTATTTAAATTCATTTTTCTTTTTTTGGCAATTTAAGGAATAAAAGCCGTAAAAATAAATCATACTATACTATCCATTTTTTCTTGAATTTGTATGTTTTTATTAAAAAACTAAATGCCATAAATTTATTAGTTTTTTTGTGATTTTGTATATATTTGCTGAATGAATGATTGCTTACAAAGCAATTGTCTAACTCCTCTTCCCAAACTGTAATATTTACAACACTATTTACTGAGAATCATTTTCTTTTCTATGGGTTTGTGATATACCCCTTAAAATAAATAACATCTTTAAATAAACTATAAACTATGTTCTTAGCATTATACCTTTCCACCAGACCCTTGAACATAAAACACTGCCCCACCTCTTTTTATAAAATAAAGAGAAAAGACAAATATTTTTATAATGTAATTTAACAATCAAAGTACAAAATTTTCTGTACCATAGCCATGAAGTACATTGGTATTTTGCAAAACAATAAAATATACCTCTCTCTTCTATTAATCATTACCATATTGTTACCTGGACAGAACTGTATTGTGCATCTAGGTGTGTCCAATAATCAATCATGGGAGGAGGACATTTACAAACTAGAAAAAGATTAAACATCACCCTGAATGGGAACACACTGGAGATTTCCTTGCAATTTTTTTTTTGCTTCGTTAAGAGTGTTGGTTATTCACATTCCAGGAATCAATTAAATCAACCATATCATTCTTTGTTCATCTCAGACTAAACTCACTTTTGAAAAGAAAAATCAATAACCGTCAAAAAATGATGCTCAGAATTCAAAAACTGACTTAAATGTTTCACTGAAAAACCTGTTTAAGAACTAAGGAAAAAGACTTCAGGGTTAAAATAATCCATATACTGAAGTTGGGTTCCAATCTATCCAGTCATTTAATTCTAGGAGTTACTTCAATGCCATTTGTATTAAAATCAGAACCATCTTTACCAATGTAGAAATTAGAGGTAGTTCAGTATACTATAAGCTAAACCAAACCACACTTATAACTACTAAAGTCAGTAGAGGCATACATCATTTCATTGTGCTTTGCAAATATTGCATATTTCTACAAACTGAAGGTTTGTGACAATCCTTTAGGCAAGTCTATCTGTTCCATTTTTCTAACAGCATGTGCTCATTTCTTTTAGACATAGCGTTATTGCACATTTATTAGACTAAAATGTAGTGTAAACAAAACTTTTATATTCCCTTGGAAACCAAAAATTTCATGTGATTCACTTTGTTGATGGTATTATGGTGGTGATCTGGAACTGAAAGTGCAATACCTGTGAGGTATGACTGTAATATCAATAGTTTATTTCTTCTTTATTTTGATGCTTTTGTTCAATAAAGAATAATATTTAGCTGAAGAATATACAAAACAAAGTATAACAATTACAAAGCTACAAGTTCTATTACAAGTTTTACCTATGTCACTAGCTGTGATTTTAGACAAATCTACATAAACTTCGTGTTTCAATTCATCAAAAACATTTACTTCAAAAGATGAGACATTGGAAAGAATAAATCTCAACTCATTCTCAAATTACTCCTTGGCACACCCATGAGTATCCTAATTAGACAGATGGAGACACTGTCCAATTGTCAGGACCACTATCTCTTATAAGACTCACCATGACTAAACATACCCACTATAAATAAATTTTGATAATTCAACTATGACATAATGATTGTAAAATAGATCCTATCTTATAGACATTATTATGGATCAAAATACATTTTAAAATCAATGACATATGGTATGGATTCAGAAATTTCAGGACAAAGAAGAACTACTGAGTCAAGATTTTATTATACATTTTAAGTTGAATTTTCATAACTCACTTGAGGTATGAATGCTTTTCAATTCATGATTATTTGATTTTTACACCAAAGATGGAAGCCCAGTATAGTATGGAATAAAGATCAGAGGACTAGCAGGTAACATAAGGCTAGAGACCTAGGCCTGGTGCAGTAATTAACACACGGAATTAAACAATGGACATGTTCTTACTCACAGCACAAAGAGCATTACTGTCTCAAAAGTTTCAGCTGATAAAAATAAGGCTGGGAGTTCTGATTCAGTAACACTTAATAACATATACTTTAGGGTAGAGATAGAAATGGGTGAAGATAGTAAACAGGTGAAAGATAAACAGTGCATAAGGTCCAGGAACCCACACTCTAGTTAGAGATAAAGCTGTATAAATGTATACACAAATAAGTACTACACACTGTGGTCTGAGAAATAAGTAAAAAAATGCATGATGAACAGAAATCATAACTATTAAATAATATGAACTTGGTCTAAAGCTTTAGAAAAGATTTCCTGCCATGGTATACATCTCAGCAATTTTAATCTGCATTTCTGTAGGTGTGTACTATTTTTAAATAACTTTGACTATGTTAAGGTATGTTAGGGTCTGGACTCATTTGTGAATAGCATTTTCAAATATTCTATTGAGGTGTGGCCAGATGTTATCAGTGTGAGCCTTAATCCCTAAAACTGGAAGCAATGTAAATAGAAGAAATTCAGACTAGAAAAGTCAGAGGAAACCAGAAGAAGGCAGAGAGAGAGAGTACTCCAGGTGATGGAGGATTGCCATCACTAGAACTCCAGGAGAAAGCGTGGCTTGTTGATGCCTTACTGTTGGACTTACAGCCTACAAAATTATGTGTTTTAGTTTCCTAGCTGCTAAAACATAGACCATTTGATGGGTTGGCTTAAACAATGGGACTTATTGGCTCACAATTTTAGTCCAGGAGATGTCCAAAACTGATGCACCAGCAAGGTGATTCTTTCTCCTTAGAAACTTTGCCTTCTGGGTCTGACTGACACCGAATGTGAGTTCTTAGCATTTTTGTCACATGACAATGCTCATGGCAGTTTCTTCTCCTTTCTCTTCCAGGTTGTTTTGGCCTCCAGCTTCCGGCTATTCCCTGTGGCATTCTCTCCTTTTGTCTGTATTTCATTTTCCGGTAATCTAGGTTAAAGCACAACCTGATTCAGCTGGTCCATACCTTTACCAAAGTATCATCTTTGAGAGATTTTGTTTACAATGGGTCCATAATCTGCTGAATGTGGACCAAAACCAAGGACATGGCCAAACTGGGGCACACAATTCAATGTACCACACTGTGAAATAATAAATTTGTGTTGTTTATGCAAACCAGTGCGTGTATTATTTGTCATATCAGCCCTAACAACTGAATTGTGTGTGTGTACATATATATATATATATATATATATATATATATACACCTTGATATTTATGAACCAAACTTTTTACAGAACTAAAAATTTTTACAGAAAAGTTGAGAGAAATAATGCTAATAGAGAAGGATTTGGATGCAATTTTTAGGAACTTGGACATATACCTATGTGCCTGGGAGTCATATTTACATACTGGGGAACGATTTGCTTATGACAGCTTTACACTTACATAATATAATTCTTCTTGTAATAAATAATGCATTCACACCACCTACTTTCTATCATTTTCTCTCAGTTACATACAACATTCCCAGCACATCCTTCTACAGGTGTTTATGCATATTCAGACAAATATATAAAGGTAAGTTGATTTCTTTTGTATATATTTATTGACAGTCTATTGGGCAGATTTAAGAGGAAAAGTCTATAGGCAGGAAGATCAAATTGGAGGTTATTGAATACTATAAGTATGTAATAATTAAAAATACATTCAAAGGAAATATCAGTGGTAAGAGAGAAAACAGAATCAAGAACTTGGTGGAAATATTGGATGCTAATGGAATGCAGAATTCTGGAATACTTAGTGAAGACTATGATAAATCAGAAACAAAGATGAGATAATGCTATAAATCAGAAACAATATACATGTTTATCAGGGATTTGAGAAGTTGGCTATAGCATTAGAAACTGGGACAATACTGGTTCTAACCTCAGATGTAGCTACTTCTAGGGACACTGAAAAATCAAATTGTTGACAATTGTCATCCTATCTTCAGTGTACATGAAAAGATGCTACATTGTATCTAACACTCTTGGCAGAAGATAACTGAATAGCAGAGGGACCTGCTATCCCAGTGTGGTTAGTGTCACCAAGGGTGTGGTTATGCCTTGCAGAGGTCAAGATCATGGAAAGCACTTAAGAAATATTTTTGAGTAAATGAAAAAGATAATTTCTGCTGATTCCTTATTATATGAAAATTTTTGGAGACTTTGGGAAGATCATGGAGCACAGGAAGAAGACTTTTAACCCTTTAGCTAAGTTTCATCTAAAATGTTTCTAAAACTGCTGTTTGCCTTCAGGGATTACAAGAAACCAGAATTACAGCAAAAAACAGTAGTTAATATTAATTGCTTGCTTTGAAGTCTTTGGAGAAAACAACAGATTTTCTCTAGGGTCTTCATACCACAAGAGTGGAAGTTCATACAGGAGTCTTAGCATCTAACCCAACAAGCCCTTCAGAGCCAGGAGATGTACTGCCTTTTGTTTTCAGATTCTGAGAAAGTATGGTCATTCTTTCACATGTAAGGTACCTGGAAGATGCCTTTGGTAGAAGCAATTCTCATAGGAAAAATCATTTTGGAGATGTTTCCAACCACTGCAGACATTACATATCTCTATATTTGGGGAATAGGAAGCAGACTCTTTCTACCAAGCTTTTATAGAGGCTCTTGCTTAGCTTAATTCCTCAAAAGCAGTGTCCTGAAAAATTGTTTCCTGGGATTGGGAGAAATAGAAATACTCCAACCTGAGAGTTTTCAGCAATATATGTCTCCCTTCTCCTGTGAATTTTTGAAAGCATTTTAGAAGGGAGAATAAGAAGGTATTTTTTAAAAATCCATATGAAATAAATAAAATGAGACTTCTAGAGAAAAAATAAATACAGCCATCTCTAAGTAAGATTTTAAAATATTGAAAAAATGTTAAGGCAAAAAGAAAAATAAGTGGGAAGAAATTATAAGGAAAAGTATGTTAGAGACCAAATTAAATGGATTCAAAGAAAATACTTTTTGTTAATCCATATACTGGACATCATTTGGGAGAAAAGAAACCATGATAATAAATCTGCACATTGATTGTAAGTTGAATTCAGACAGCAGAAACATTAAACTTTACCAGAATCAAGGAAACCAGGGAGACTTTCTCAACTGAGGGTGATGATGAGCAAGCCAAATTCAAGGGGTTATTTAACATTGTTTGGAGACATTTTTGATTATCATGATTAAGCGGCATGTGGCTACTGGATTTAGTGGGTACAGGCTAGTGAGGGGTATTGCTAAACATAGTACAATGCAAGGACAACTCCCTACAACAAAGAGTTTTCTAGTCCAGTAGTACTGAGGTTGAGAACTCAGAAATCCAGCACTAAGAAAGAATTGTATAAGTGAGGATTGTCGAGAAAAGATTGTCTACTGATTTGTCCCTAAATCCTTCAAATCTTCATAGCTAGGACCATTGAGAGTCCTCACCTTTGCATGGACCCTCAGGCCTTTATTGGTGGAATAACTGGAACATGTTATATACTGAAAATCTATGGTGGGGGAGGGCAGATAGCATACGTACTTGAATTAAAGCAAACACCAACTGCTGGGCTTGGATACACAGTGGGAGGAATTATCCTCAGAGAGGAGAGGCACATTTTTCCCAAAGAAAGAAATAGATGGAAAGAAGGGAGTCACAGGTGGATTAACATGCTTATAGGTTGACTTGATAAGAAAGTCAATGGTGTATTTATTAGCTAGTCTGTACTTCCATCTGTGAATAGAAAAAACTTTCTGAGAGGGAAGAAAAGATGGTGGAATGGAATAAAAAGAATAGTGAAGATTTATAATAGTTATTAAATAAAATGAGAGAAATAGCTGACTATGAAATGCTAAAGAACTGTATATACACATGAGAGAAAATGAAAGAGTAAAATCATGACTCATGCAAATATAAAATGACTGTGTATCAACAATTTTACTGAAGTCATTAGTTAATGAACTAAACTTGCAAACCTGGTAAAAGGAGAATTCAAAGAACCAAATTTTTATAGATTAGGAATGCACATATAAATTTACAAATAGATACAATACTGGCTTCTTACACAGGAGACAAAGAAATCAGTTACTCTACTGGGCAAAATAAGCATGTCTATGGGCAAGTATCATTTTACTGCTACCAGTTATCTAAACTTACAGAATCTTAAAGTAGAGCAAGGACAATAAAATAACACTGATGGGTTGATAGGTGAGGCTATTTCAAAGTCTTTTATAATTTTTCACTACAGAGATCATGGAAACATTCCTGGATAAAATTGACATATGATATCCTGGACTGACTATATAGTAAACTGATAAGTGTGAAGATTTCCCTAGTTGCATCTACATTATGGAAAAAATAAAATAGATGACACTGACCCAGAGTTGCTATGTTGCCACTTTGGAGCAGTGAATGAACACGATTGTGAGTATAAAGAGCCTGTCAAAGGAAATTGTTTAAACACTTACAAATATAACTTGTTAAGAAAGGTATTATCATTCTCATATTATAGATGAAGAAACTGAAATTTAGAGACTAACTTTTATTTCACAGGTACTGAGTTTTAGAGGCAAGATTCAGTCACTTGCCTAATTCAAAATGTTTGTCCTTTCTATTTAATAAGTCGATTTCAAACTATTCCAAGGAATTTCATTATACCTCAGAGGCAAAGCCACATCTGATGGTGAGAAATGTAGAACTTCTGCTCCTCATCCCATGAGGCTTCACCTGGAAAAAATGCTTTCATCTGTTGTGGAAATTAAAGAAGGCAATCCATGTTGGAGTGAATAGAGTCTACTTATTTAGAGTTGACTACATCAAGGTGGATAGCCACCAGCCACTTGCACTTAGCAGAGATTCAAAGGCAGGCAGGGGAGAGAGAAAACTTATGGTTAATAAAAGGGGAGGCTTCAGGCAGCTCTAATTAGAGGTTGTTGGAATCTAATCGGAAAACTGGACACGGGCTAGCTAGAAAAGGAGAGTCCTTTATGATTGGCTTGGGGAGTATATTTGGCTTTTTCTCTTTGGTCCTGAGCTGGAAGTGTGGCAAAAAGTTGGGGAGTGGGAAGTCATTTACCAAGTACTCCCCTTTTTAAGCTGATCATTGAAATTTTGTGGTTTGACTTCCTGGGCTAGTTGCTGCAGAGGTGGTAAGTCAGGGTTGTATTGTCGTATCTGATTTTGTCATTGTCCATTTGTACATTCAGCCTCTGTATATATGTATCAATTTATAATTCATATTCATATGGCATCAGACTTCTGCCCCTCACAAGGAACAGTTGCTCCATAAACTTCTATACTCTCTAGAGGACTACCCAAATAGCTTTAGAGACTCCCCTCAGAGACAAGTTCTCCTGCCTATGTTGAGGACTTTCCTATTCTGTGTTCTCCTACTTGCAAGCCCCAGGGACTCCCAGCAAGGGTGGATATCTGGGGACGCCCAGGATGGGTCGCATTGTCTGGCAGGTCAAAGTGATCCAGGACACGGGGTCTAGGACCGGGTCCAAGGCTGGAGTTTCTGATAGAGGCTTAATTGGGAGTCTTCTG
This sequence comes from Choloepus didactylus, assembly GCF_015220235.1. NCBI lineage: Eukaryota > Metazoa > Chordata > Mammalia > Pilosa > Megalonychidae > Choloepus > Choloepus didactylus. The sequence goes on from NC_051327.1 coordinate 45,367,145, forward strand.
GAAGACTCCCACTACTCCTTAATATCCCTTCCTTTTCTATCTTTCTCCCTTTTTCTCCCTCTCATAGGCAGAGACACAACCAGCAGAACAACAAAACATAGGTAATTCTATCACCACCAACTCCGCTTGGATGCCCCTGAAATACTGGGACAATTTCCAGCTAGGTGGCCTAAAGTGGAAGATGCTAACTTTCTTCTGCAACACAGCTTCGCCCCAGTATCAATTGCAGAATATAGAAATTTGGCTAAAAAAATGGCACCCTAAGGTTTGACATCCTACTGCAAGTAGACCTTGTTTGCAGGATACAAGGGAAGTGGACAAGGTTCCATAAGTCCAGGCCTTCATGACCCTTTACAAAATCCTAACTTTGGAGGGACCTGTCACCTGTGTTATGCATATACCTCGGATGATACTCAGGCAGACATTCTAGATGACTGCTTCTTAAGCTCATTTCCTGCTAACAATGGGACCCTTCTGCAAATGCTGAGGCTGCCCCCTCTCTGGCCCATGAGCCTGCCAAGCACCCTCCCCCTGGACGGTAGATCCCTCACCTTACCTGTCTTCCAGCTCTTCCTCTCTAAGATGAGGGTAGGGTAGTCCCACAGGAATTACCCAGAGTGGGACCTCTAATCACCCTCCTCCCAACAAACGTCTTCCTTTCTGGGAGGTGACAAATGGAGATGCTGGGACCAGCCCCATACATGTGCCATTTTCTATAACCAACCTGGCTTAATGTAAACAACAACTAGGGCACTTTTCAGAAGACCCATCCAAATTCACCGAGGAATTCCAATCTCTCTCATTTTCCTTTGACCTTACCTCAGGAGACGTTCACATGGTACTATTTACCTGCTGCACCGTGGAGGAAAAACTCCATATACAGGCAGAAGCCTAAGCCAATGCCAATAATCTAGCAGCAGCCCAGCCAAGCCAGTACCCAGTAGGGGCTATTGTAGTGCCTGATAATGACCCCAACTGGAACTACTAATGAGGGTAGAAAGATTTAAAACACTGAGACCATGTGATTGCCTATCTTGTAGCAGGAATGAAAAAGGAACCATTAAACCAGTAAATTATGATAAAATTAGAGGGGTAACCCTGCTTTATTCCAGGGACACTTAGTAGAAACCTTGAAGAAATATAGCCATATACCCTAACTCCCAGAAAGGATAGAGTGTATTAGGAACTCAATTTATTAGCCAATCATTCACAGATATTTGGAGAAAATTGCAGAAAATGGCTATGGGCCCTCAGACCACCTTTAATCAAATGCTAGACACTGCTTTTAGTGTTTTAATAATACATATAATGGAAGAACTGGAGAAGGACAAGTGGAGTCAGCAAGAGACAGGTTCATTTAATAGCAGTCACTGTAAGTAGTGTCCTGCAGCCACAGGGTAACCCCAAAGGCCAAATGGGACAAAAAGGCAACTGTTTCATGTAGGGGAAGTAGAGACATTGGAGCAAAGACTACTCTGGCCTGGATGGGCCACTGGGACTTTGTTCTCGATGCAAAAAGGAACAAGAAAAGGGACTGTGCCCAGCTCTGAAGGGAGAAGGGGAGAGATTCCACCACAGGGTTGGCGTTGAGTTAGGACTAAAGGAGCCCAAAGTCCAAGCCAGCTCCCAGTTCCTAGCTAGGTATAAACTGGAGGAGACTCAGGTGACCCTTGCCATAGCAGGTAAGACTATTGACTTGTTAATTGATATGGGAGCCACTTCCTCTGCCCTTAGCCATCACTCTGGAGCCTTGTCCCCAAAGACTTGCATGTGATGGGAGGTGATGGTAACCTGAGGACCCACCAGTTCACACCACCCTTAAGTTGCAGATTAAGGAGATGTTCTTGTAAGCCACTAGTTTTTAGTAGTCCCTCAAAACTTTTAGTGCCCCATTCTCACTCTTGGGAAGAGACTTCTCACAAACCCCAGGAACAACCCTCTATCTTGTGGCACCCACCAGCCATCCAGTCCTAGCCTTATTGCAGAATGTAAACCCAGGCAAAGATCCAGTTTAAATACTCCAGACATTCAGTTCCAGATAGAACCCCTAGGTTTGATACCAATAAATACCTGGGAGGACTATCAATGCTCAGCCAATAAAAATCTCTTTCAAAGACAGAAATGCCTTTCCCCAAAAGAGCCAATACCCTCTTAAGCCAGAGGCAAAGAGAGGGCTGCAACCTCTAATAAATACGTTTCTAAAACAAGAGCTCATAGTACCCTGCCTGTCTCCTTGCAACACTCATATTCTTCCAGTGTTGAAACCAAATGGAGACTACTGAATGGTACAGACCTCAGAGCCATCAATGAGACCATGGTCCCACTCCATCCTATAGTTCAGAGTCCCTACAGCATCCTCACCCAAATACCAGGGGATTCAAAGTGGTTCACTGTCTTAGACCTCAACGATGCTTTCTTTTACATCCCCTTTCACTCAGTTCCCAACATCTGTTTATCTTCCAGTGGTATCCTCCTGGATCTACAGATACCTGATAATACACCTGGTCAGTGCTCCTGCAGGGATTTTGAGATAACCCCCATCTATTTGGGAATGCCCTTGGTAAAGAGCTAGGGGAATTAAGCCTTGAACCTGGAGCCCCACTCCAGTTTATAGATGAAACACCAATTTGTAGTCCCACACTTGAAGCCTCCAATAAAAACACTCTTTAGGTTTTAAACTTCCTGGGGAAGCCAGGGAATTTAGTATTGCATTCCAAAGCCCAGATCTCCAAGCAGACAGTGACATATCTGGGATTTATTCTCTCTCCTGGGTTCTCCGGTGCTCCGTACAAGCACATAGAAGTAATGACTAGCCTGGCTCCACCAAAGACCAAGAAACAACTCAGAGCCTTCTTAGGTATGACAGGTTTTTGCAGGATTTGGATCCCTGGGTTTGGAGTAATTGCCAAACCTTTATATGCTTCTCTGAAACGGCTTGATACAGAAGCTCTTGAGTGGACAGGGAACAGCAAAAAAAGCTTTCAAACTCTTAAAACCCTACTAACCTCTGTCCCAGTTCCAGCATTGCCCAATGTGGAGAAACCATTTACCCTATATGTGGCAGAAAAGCAAGGAATGATCCTGGGGTGTTAACACAGAAACTGGGGAAGTATCCTGGGCAAGTAGCCTACTTTTCCAAATAACTAGATTACGTAGCTTGCAGATGGCCAAGGTGCCTGAAGGTGGTGGTTGCAACAGTGCTCCTTGTGTAGGAAGCCTCCATGCTAATGATGGGCCAGCCACTTGAAATTCAGACCCACCATCAGGTTCAGGAGGTCCTAGAGACCAAAGGCCACCAATAGCTGACAGGGGGACTTTTAACTAAATACCAGGTCATCCTCCTAGACATACAAGAAATCACACTGAAAACATGTCATATTCTAAACCCAGCCAATCTCATGCCTCCAGAAAAATCAGAGCCCTCAATCCACTCTTGTATAGAGGTAATTTGTCAGGTGTTCTTTAGTCACCCTGAACTGAAGCATGAACCTCTAGAGAACCCCAGTGAAGTTTGGTTCACAGCCTGGAATAGTTTCATCCTTGAAGGAACTTGAAGGGCAGGATATGCAGTGGTAGACATTCAACAAGTTAGGCAAAGTCCCTACCACTAGGCACATTCTCCCAGAAGGCCAAACTCATTGCACTTACCCGGGCTCTTATATTAGGGCAGGGACTAAAAATCAACATCTACACTGATTCCAAATATGCTTTTCTTATTCTCCATGCCCATGCTGCTATACTGAAAGAAAGGGGGTTACTAATAGCCAAGTGTTCCCCTATAAAACACCACCTAGAAATCCTATCCCTCTTGATGGCCATCCAGAGACCTAAGGAAGTTGCTCTAATCCACTGTAAGGGGAATCCCAGGGGGAGATTCTGATGTCATAGTTGGAAACTGGTTCATTGATCAAGCAATACAACAGGTTTCTCTCCCCAGTGTTTGAAATGGGTCTAAATCCATACCCCCAGGAGAAAGATGTAAAACTAGAGAATACATCAGATGAGATCTGACAAGCTGAACCAAGCAGATATAGTAGTGGCCCTGGAGGTTGGTACAAGTGGGACCAAAGGTATTTCCACCTGGGTACATGCAATGAAAAGCAATCAAATTTCTCCATGACTTGTTCTACCTGGGAAGAGAAGCCATGGCAACCTCTGTCAGTAATCTTTTTTTTTTTTTAATTTTTATTGTGATTGCTCAGATACCATACAATTATGCAAAGATCCAAAGTGTACAATCAGTTGCCCCTGGTACGCTCATACAGATGTGCATCCATCACCGCACTTAATTTTTTTCAGTTTTTAGAACCTTTTCATTACTCCAGTTTAGAACCTTTTCATTATATTTATTGCTATGCTAAGTTTAGAACCTTTTCATTACATTTATTGCTATGCTGATAATTTTATTCAATGATGGCAGACCAAGCAGTTTATACTCTAAATCATGTAAATGAATTTCTATGAGTATTTAAGAAATCATAAATAAACAAAACAAGCAGATAGGAACCAAAATCATACTGAAAGGGAAAAATAAAAATGTAAAACTCAGGAAGCTTCTCTCATTAACCTCAATAAAATTTCCTTAATTGTTGTGGTTAAATTGTATAGATAAAATATATTGATTTAGAGAAAAAGAAAGAGAAAGATGCCAATATCATACAATGGGCTACAGCATTACAAAGTATTTTGAGTTACCAGATTTTCTTGGTGTCATATAGAAAATTAAAGGCACAGCTAATGAAAGAGGGGGAATGTAAGGTTTGGAATAGAAAGTTCAAGTGCCTGAGTACTTCAAATCATCACTCTGTACTGAGATTACTTGCAACCACAATCAACTTTGATTCCAACACACTCCAGAATGTATTTCAATTTGAAAATATGGAAGGAATTCCTCTATCTTTATGCTTCTCCTTCATTAATTCTTGCTCATTCCTCAGTTACAAAAAGAGCAAGGCTAAAGGAATGACTAATACAGTATACATTGCCTATTACATAATTTATTTTGACCATATTCTACAGTGAATTTTAAATTGAGCATGTGTTCTATGTAAAGCATTTTTCACTTCTGTTTTCCTCAAACTGTAGATCATGGGATTCACCATGAGAATTACCAACATGCAAATTGCAGGTGTCATTTTTATCAGTATCAAAGGAATGACTAGATTTGGGCTGCATCTACATAAAGTGTAGCATTTCATAGAATAAAACCACCACCGTCATGTGAGATACACGTGTGGAGAAGGACTTGTGCCTGCATCCTGCAGAGCTCATCCTGAGGATGGCCATAAAGATCAGCAAATAGGACATGAGGACTATCAGAAGTGATGACACCAGATTAAAAGCTGAAAAGGTCATTATTATCAATTTAATTTCATGTGTGTCCAAGCAAAGAAAAGATATCAAGGGAAGAGTATCACAGTATAAATGTTTTATGACATTATAGCCACAAAATGAAGAACTGAAAATTTTTATACTGGTCAGCCAACATAGACAAAAACAAATTATAGTCATAAGGAACCCAGCAAGTGGCATGCTGCTTGTGACATGATGACTGTGTAGAGCAGAAGTTTACAGATGACCACATGGTAGTCATAGGCCAGAATGAAAAACAAATCACTTGTGGTAAACATATTGACGAATGGGAGTTTGGTAACACACCAATTAAAGAAGATTTTATGTTGATTTGAAAGAAAATTGAATAGAATTTTGGGTCCCACATCTGTTGAATAACCATGATCATTGAAAGTCAGATGTCTGGGAAAAAAGTACACAGGTGTTTGTAGTTTAGAGAATATCATGGTGAGGATGATCAAGCCCTATGTAGTAGTTAGGGTTCTCCTGAGAAACAGAACCAGCAGGAGATATTTATATATACATCTGTGAATAGTCCGAGGTTTTTATAAGAATTTTCTCACATTACCAGTGAGATGAGCAAGTACAAATTCCATAAGGCAGGTTGCAATCTGGGAACTCCAATGAAGGTTCTGATGAAATCCCCAGGAGAAACAGCTGGCTGAAATAGAGATGGAAATTCTCTCTTATGACTGCTGACATTACCATTTCTCCTTTTAAGGCCTTCAGTTGATTGGAGGAAACTTCTCTCATTGTCCACTGCCATCTCCTCAGGTGGTTTTAGACATAATCAGCTATAGATGCAATCAGCTTACTGATCATTTAAGCCATGAAATATCCACACAGCAACAATTAGGCCAGTCCATGCTTGCCCAGACAACTGGGCACCATAACCTGACCAAGTTGACACATGAACTTTACCATCACCTTCAGGGTACCCACCATGGAGACCATGCAAACAATGAGGAAGAACCCAAAACAGGGAGTCTGCAGTTCAGGGCAAACTTCAATTCTCACTGTAGGGAACTCATTGATATTGTTAAATTTGCTTGCCCATCTTGTCCACTATGAAATTATACTGAGAAAGGATATAAGAATGATCATTCACTCTCATTATATATGGAATATTTATTATAATATAATATAACATAATATATTTGCATAACATTTTTAATTTCAGAGGTTTGAAAAAACTCCCTCCTCTAATATTGAATGTAAGAAAAAATAGTAGTTTTTGTGAATTGATAACATCATCAAAGTAAATTATATATCATATTTGTAATATTACATGAATAATATTAAGTAAACATTATATTTGAATTAATGGTATAGTTACTGTGATGTACAGTAATGTAAGTACATCATAAATAAGATACAGGCTAAATCCAAATGTAATGGAAAAGACATCATGAATTTCACTCATTAATTTTACTATTTGTGAGAGAAATTTATTTGGAATAGGATAAACATAATGCATGAAAGAGTTATCTCAAATATCACCTGCCACAAAACAGAAATAATGCTTTTGAAGCTATATTACTATTAGAATTCTAACTAAGGGTTTCACTAAGCATCCATAATAATGAAGCAACTTGATATCCTGTGGCTTCTGGTGAAATAAAGTAGGGACAATCCAGCATAATTATGAAATGTTATTGACAAAGATTTTTATCCTGAATATAATTAGCACTTTATAACTTACTTACAGTTTAAAGTCAATACAGTACATAGAGGAACAAGGTAAATATCACCAGAAATAATGCCAAAATACTTGAGAAGATAACAGGCCTGATCCACTCAAACATTTAATAGCATTTAAAAAGATACTAGAAGATGGTGGATTGGTGAGGTGTATGTTTCAGTTACTCCTCCAGGGAAGAAGGTAGAAAGCCAGGAACTGCAGGGACTGGACACTGCAGAGCAATCTGACTTTGGGCATACTTCATACAACACTCATGAAAATGTGGAACTGCTGAGACCAGCGAAATCTGTAAGTTTTTGCGGCCAGGGGACCCGTGCCCCTCCCTGGCAGGCTCAGTCCCGTGGGAGGAGGGGCTGTCAGCTCCGGGAAGGAAAAGGGAGAACTGCAGTGACAGCTCTTATCAGAAACTCATTCTACTGATCCAAACTCCAACCATAGATAGACTGAGACCAGACACCAGAGAATCTGAGAGCAGCCAACCCAGCAGAGAGGAGATAGGCATAGCAAAAAACAGCAAGACAAACTCAAAAATAAAAGCAGAGGCTTTTTGGACTTCTGGTGAAAGGGGAAGAGCAGAGCTCAGGCCCTGAGGCTTATTTGCAAAACCTGAAGAAAAACTGATCTCTCTGCCCCCTGGGTCTTTCTTTAATAGCCCTAATTGCTTTGTCTCTTAGCATTTCAATAACGTATTAGATCTGCTGGGAGGGCCTTTTTTTTCTTTTATTTATTTTTTTAATCTTTTTTTCATTTTCTAAAACAATTACTCTAAGAAGCCCAATACAGATAGCCTCAAAGACTTGCAATTTGGGCAGGTCAAGACAAGAGCAGAACTGAGAGCTCTGAGACAAAAGGCAATAATCCAGTGGCTGAGAAAATTCACTAAACACCACAACTTCCCAAGAAAAGGGGGGCGTCCTCTCACAGCCATCATCCTGGTGGACAGGAAACACTCCTGCCCGTCACGGGCCCCATAACCCAGAGCTGCCCCAGACAACCGAATGTGATGGAAGTGCTTACAATAACATGCATACACCACAAAATTGGGTGTGGCCATTAGCCTTCCCTGCACCCTCAGCTGGTTGTCCCAGAGTTTGGAAGGTGGAGCAGTGGGAATTAACAAGCCCCATTCAGACATCATTTCAGCAGACTGGAAGCCTCCCTACACAGACCAGCAACCCAGAACCACCCTGGGGGGACGGCCCTCACCTGTGGCATAGCACAGTCATCCCTCAAAAGAGGAGCAGGGGGTGCAAGGCCTGGAAGAGGGACCCAATCACAAGTCTCAGGGGCCACATGCCAATACCAAGGACTTGTGGGTCAGTGGCAGAGACAAACTGTGGCAGGACTGAACTGAAGGATTAGACTATTGCAGCAGCTTTAAAATGCCAGGAACACCAGGGAGATTTGGTTGTTAGTGCCACCCCCCTCCCTGACGGCCCAGACACACGCCCTTTATACAGGACAGGCAACACCGACTACACACGCAAGCTTGGTACACCAACTGGACCCCACAAGACTTACTCCCCCACTCACCACAGAGGCAAAGTGGGGGAGAACTGGCTTGAGGGGAACAGGTGGCTCGTGGACGCCACCTTCTGGTTAGTCACAGAAAGTGTACTGCACGAAGCTGTAGATCTGACAAATTAGAGATAAGGATTTCAATTGGTCTACAAATTCTAAAAGAACCATACCAAGTTAAGCAAATGCCAAGAGGCCAAAAACAACAGAAAATTTTAAAGCATATGAAAAAAAACAGATGATATGGATAACCCAAGCCCAAGGACCCATATCAAAAGTCAGAAGAAATACAGTACCTAGAGCAACTAATTAAAGAACTAAAGATGAATGATAAGACCATGGCATGGGATATAAAGGACATCAAGAAGAGCATGGAAGAGGATATAAAGGGCATCAAGGAGACCCTAGAAGAGCATAAAGAAGACATTGCAAGGCTAAATAAAAAAATAGATGATCGTATGGAAATTAAAGAAACTGTTGACCAAATTAAAAAGATTTTGGATACTCATAGTACAAGACTAGAGGAAGTTGAACAATAAATCAGTGACCTGGAAGATGACAGAATGGAAAATGAAAGCACAAAAGAAAGAATGGGGAAAAAAACAAAAAAATCAAAACAGACCTCAGGGATATGATAGATAATATAAAACGTCCAAATATAAGACTTATTGGTGTTCCAGAAGGAGAAGAAAAGGGTAAAGGTCTAGGAAGAGTGTGCAAAGAAATTGCTGGGGAAAACTTCCAAAATCTTCTAAACACCATAAACACACAAATCATAAATGCCCAGTGAAATCCAAATAGAATAAATCCAAATAAACCCATTCTGAGACATATTCTGATCACACTGTCAAATATGGAAGAGAAGGAGCAAGTTCTGAAAGCAGCAAGAGAAAAGCAATTCACCATATATAAAGGAAACAGCATAAGATTAAGTAGTGACTACTCAGCTGCAACCATGGAGGTGAGAAGGCAGTGGCACGACACATTTAAAATTGTGAGTGAGAAAAATTTCCAACGAAGAATACTTTATCCAGCAAAGCTCTCCTTCAAATTTGAGGGAGAGCTTAAATTTTTCACAGACAAACAAATGCTGAGAGAATTTGTCCTGCCCTGCTGGAGATATTAAAGGGAGCCCTACAGACAGAGAAACAAAGAGAGGAGAGAGGTTCAGTACTAAAGAGATTTGGTATGGGTACATTAAAGGATATTAATAGAAAGAGGGAAAAATATATATGACAAAAATAAACCAAAGGATAAGATGGCTGATTCAAGAAATGCCTTCATGGTTATAACATTGAATGTAAATGGATTAAACTTAACAATTAAAAGATATAGACTTGCAGAATGGATCAAAAAAAATGAACCATCAATATGCTGCATAAAGAGACTCATCTTAGACACAGGGACACAAAGGAATTGAAAGTGAAAGGATGGAAAAAATATTTCACGCCAGCTACAGCCAAAAGAAAGCAGGTGTAGCAATATTAATCTCAGATAAAATAGACTTTAAATGCAGGGATGTTTTGCTAGACAAAAAAGGTTACTACATACTAATAAAATGGGCAATTCAACAAGAAGAAATAACAATCATAAATGTTTATGCACCCAATCAAGGTGCCACAAAATACATGAGAGAAACAGTGGCAAAATAAAAGGAAGCAATTGATGTTTCCACAATAATTGTGGGAGATTTCAACACATCACTCTCTCTTATAGATGGATGAACCAGACAGAAGACCAATATGGAATTGAAAACCTAAACAATCTGATAAATGAATTGGATTTAACAGACATATATAGAACATTACATCCCAAATCACCAGGGTACGCATACTTCTCTAGTGCTCATGGGACTTTCTCCATAATAGATCATGTGCTGGGACATAAAACAAGTCTCAGTAAATTTAAAAAGATTGAAATCATTCAACGCACATTCTCTGACCACAATGGAATACAATTAGAAGTCAATAACCATCAGAGACTTAGAAAATTCACAAATACCTGGAGGTTAAACAACACACTCCTAAACAATCAGTGGGTTAAAGAAGAAATAGCAAGAGTAATTGCTAAATATATAGCAACGAATGAAAATGAGAACACAACATACCAAAACCTATGGGATACAGCAAAAGCAGTACTGAGGGGGAAATTTATAGCACTAAATACATATATTAAAAGGGAAGAAAGAGCCAAAATCAAAGAACTAATGGATCAACTGAAGAAGCTAGAAAATGAACAGCAAACCAATCCTAAACCAAGTAAAAGGAAAGAAATAACAAGGATTAAAGCCAAAATAAACGACAAAGAGAACAAAAAAACAATAGAGAGGATAAACAACACCAAAAGTTGGTTCTTTGAGAAGATCAACAAGATTGACAAGCCCCTAGCTAAACTGACAAAATAAAAAAGAGAGAAGACCCATATAAACAAAATAATGAATGAGAAACGTGACATTACTGCAGATCCCAAGGAAATTAAAAAAATTATGAGGGTACTATGAACAACTGTATGGCAACAAACTGGATAATGTAGAGGAAATGGACAATTTTCTGGAAACATATGAACAACCTAGACTGACCAGAGAAGAAACAGAAGACCTGAACAACCAATCACAATCAAAGAGATCCAATCAGTCATCAAAAAGCTTCCCACAAATAAATGCCCAGGCCAGATGGCTTCACAGGAGAATTCTACCAAACTTTCCAAAAGGAATTGACACCAATCTTACTTAAACTCTTTTAAAACAATGAAGAAAATGGAACACTACCTAAATCATTTTCTGAAGCTAACATCAATCTAATACCAAAACCAGGCAGAGATGCTACAAAAAAGGAAAACTACCGGCCAATCTCCCTAATGAATATAGATGCAAAAATCCTCAACAAAATACTTGCAAATCAAATCCAAAGACACATTAAAAAAATCATACACCATGACCAAGTGGGGTTCATTCCAGGCATGCAAGGATGGTTCAACATAAGAAAATCAATCAATGTATTACAACACATTAACAAATAAAAAGAGAAAAATCAAATGATCATCTCAATAGATGCTGAAAAAGCAATCGACAAAATCCAACATCTGTTTTTGATAAAAACACTTCAAAAGGTAGGAGTGGAAGGAAACTTCATCAATATGATAAACAGCATATATGAAAAACCCACAGCCAGCACAGTACTCAATGGTGAGTGAATGAAAGCCTTCCCCCTAAGATCAGGAACAAGACAAGGATGCCCGCTATCACCACTGTTATTCAACGTTGTGCTAGAAGTGCTAGCCAGGGCAATCCAGCAAGGCAAAGAAATAAAAGGCATCCAAATTGGAAAGGAAGAAGTAAAACTGTCATTGTTTGCAGATGATATGATCTTATATCTGGAAAACCCCAAGAAATCGATGATACAGCTACTGGAGCTAACAAACAAATTTAGCAAAATAGCAGGATACAAGATTAATGCACATAAGTCAGTAATGTTTCTATATGCTAGAAATGAACAAACTGAAGAGACAATCAAGAAAAAGCTACCATTTTCAATAGCAACTAAAAAAATCAAGTACCTAGGAATAAACTTAACCAAAGATGTAAAAGACCTATACAAAGAAAACTACATAACTCTCTCAAAAGAAATAGAAGGGGACCTTAAAAGATGGAAAAATATTCCATGTTCATGGATAGGAAGACTAAATGTCATTAAGATGTCAATTCTACCCAAACTCATCTACAGATTCAGTGCAATCCCAATCAAAATTCCATCAACCTACTTTGCAGACTTGGAAAAGCTAGTTATCAAATTTATTTGGAAAGGGAAGATGCCTCGAATTGCTAAAGACACTCTAAAAAAGAAAAACCAAGTGGACGGACTTGGAATCCCTGACTTTGAAAATTATTATAAAGCCACAGTTGTCAAAACAGCATGGTACTGGCACAAAGATAGACATATAGATCAATGGAATCAATTTGAGAATTCGGAGATAGACCCTCAGATCTATGGCCGACTGATCTTTGATAAGGCCTCCAAAGTCACTGAACTGGGTCATAATGGTCTTTACAACAAATGGGCCTGGGAGAGTTGGATATCCATATCCAAAAGAATGAAAGAGGACTCTACCTCACCCCCTACACAAAGATTAACTCAAAATGGACCAAAGATCCCAATATAAAGAAAGCACCATAAAACTCCTAGAAGATAATGTAGGAAAACATCTTCAAGACCTTGTATTAGGTGGCCACTTCATAGACTTTACACCCAAAGCACAAGCAACAAAAGAAAAAATAGATAAATGGGAATGCCTCAAGCTTAGAAGTTTCTGTACCTCAAAGGAATTTCTCAAAAAGGTAAAGAGGCAGCCAACTCAATGGGAAAAAATATTTGGAAACCATGTATCTGACAAAAGACTGATATCTTGCATATGTAAAGAAATCCTACAACTCAATGATGATAGTACAGACAGCCCAATTATAAAATGGGCAAAAGATATGAAAAGACAGTTCTCTGAAGAGGAAATACAAATGGCCAAGAAACACATGAAAAAATGTTCAGCTTCGCTAGCTATTAGAGAGACGCAAATTAAGACCACAATGAGATACCATCTCACACCAATTAGAATGGCTGCCATTAAACAAACAGGAAACTACAAATGCTGGAGGGGATGTGGAGAAATTGGAACTCTTATTCATTGTTGGTGGGACGGTAGAATGGTTCAGCCACTCTGGAAGTCAGTCTGGCAGTTCCTTAGAAAACTAGATATAGAGATACCCTTCGATCCAGAGAGAGCAGTTCTCGGTATATACCCGGAAGATCGGAGAGCAATGACACGAACAGATATCTGCACAGCAGTGTTCATAGCAGTATTAGTCACAATTGCCAAGAGATGGAAACAACCCAAATGTCCTTCAACAGATGAGTGGATAAATAAAATGTGGTATATACACGATGGAATACTACACGGCAGTAAGAAAGAATGATGTTGTGAAACATATGACAACATGGATGAACATTGAAGACATAATGCTGAGAGAAATAAGCCAGGCACAAAAAGAAATATTATATGCTACCACTAATATAAACTTTCAAAAATGTAAAACAACTGGTTTATAATGTAGAATGTAGGGGAACTTGCAATAGAGAGCAATTAAGGAAGGGGGAACAATAATTCAAGAAGAACAGATAAGCTATCATGGGTAAATTTAATCTTCTGGGAATGCCCAGGAATGACTATGATCTGTTTATTTCTGATGGGTATAGTAGGACCAAGTTCACAGAAATGTTGCTATATTAGGTTACTTTCTTGGGGTAGAGTAAGAACACATTGGAAGTAAAGTAGTTATCTTAGGTTAGTCTTTTTCTTACTCCCTTGTTATGGTCTCTTTGAAATGCTCTTTTATTGTATGTTTTTTTTTTATTTTTTTTAAATTTTTTTATTTTTCATACAGTTGATTTAGGAAAAACAAAGTTAAAAAAAAATAAACAAGGAAAAAAATATGCAGAGCCCCCTTGAGGAGCTGGTGGAGAATGCATGGGTATCGGCCTGCCCTACCTCGATGGTTGCTAACATGCCCACAGACATAGGGGACTGGTGGTTTGATGGATTGAGCCCTCTACCACGGGATTTGCCCTTGGGAAGACTGTTGCTGCAAAGGAGAGGCTAGGCCTCCCTATAATTGTGCCTAAGAGCCTCCTCCTGAACGCCTCTTTGTTGCTCAGATGTGGCCCTCTCTCTCTAGCTAAGCCAACTTGAAAGGTGAAATCACTGCCCTCCCCCCTCCACGTGGATCAGACACCCAGGGTAGTGAACTCCCTGGCAACGTGGAATATGACTCAAGAGAGAACATCTTCTTGACCAAAAGGGGGATGTGAAAGGAAATGAAATAAGCTTCAGTGGTAGAGAGATTCCAAAAGGAGCTGAGAGTTCACTCTGGTGGGCACTCTTAGGCACAATATAGACAACCCTTTTTAGGTTCTAATGAATTGGGGTAGCTGGTGGCAGATACCTGAAACCATCAAACTACAACCCAGAACCCAGGACTCTTGAAGACAATTGTATAAAAACGTGGCTTATGAGGGGGGACAGGGGGATTGGGGGGGCCATAGGGATCACACTCCCGTTTGTTTAGTCTGTGGATGGATGAGTGGAAAGGTGGGGGAAGGAAACAAACAAACAAACAAACAGACAAGGGTGCCCAGTGTTTTTACTTTAGTTGCTCTTTTCACTTTAATTATTATTCTGGTTATTGTTGTATGTGTCGTAATGAGGGTGTCGGGGATTGATTTTGGTGATGAATGCACAACTATGAAATGGTACTGTGAACAATAGAATGTACAATTTGTTTTGTATGACTGCGTGGTATGTGAATATATCTCAATAAAATGAATATTAAAAAAAAAATAGAAGTGAATGCCCATATTGCATTTGGTTGCTTGCTCTTAAATTTAGTCTGTAGGTTCTTCTTCTCTCTTTTTACTTCCTTGCAATTTATTTGTTGAAAAAAACATCGTGTCCTTTGTCCTGCACAGTATTCCATGTTTCAGAATTTGCTGATTGTATCGTGACATGGTGTCGTTTAATATGTTCCTCAATTCCTTGTATTACCATAAGCTGGTAGTATGAGAAGCTTTTCAAACTGCAAATTTCCAGGCCCCACTTAAAAATGTATTCAGGAAGACTGGTGTGCGTGCTGGGGACCTCTGTTTTTCACAAGAGCCCCAGGTGAGTCAATTTACTTCATGTTTGGGAATTGCCCACCTGTCTGACTCCTCCAGTAACCACAAATCTGCCTCAGTCTTACCAAGTGTCAGAGACAGTCTTCTGTGGGTTAACTGAACCCCACAGTGGGAACTCTCTGGGAGCCCCTGGACCTGTGCCTCCTTCCTCTAACCCAAGTTAGAGAAACTTCTTAAGTTATCGGAAACTTTTCTGGCCTGGAGTGTGTGTGTGTGCTAGGAGGAGGGGCAACGGTCTGGCTCTGCGGCCCCTGAAGAGAAGTGTGTGCTGCCCGCAGAGTGGGCGGCTTCACCTGGGGCTGAGCACAGCGAGCTGCTGACAGGACCTGCTGGTCGCAGGCTGCTGAGGAGGTGGGCCCAGGACACAGGCCCCAACCCCCTGCTGTTTCTTCTCTGCTGGCTGCTCCCCCACCCCCACTCCCCAGGACCAACTGTCCCCTTAACTGTTGAGACACTCCACCAGTACCAGCCAAGTACTTCACTGCCTTGGGAGACAGCAGTTAGAGTGGTCTGCATCAGATCACTTCACCACCCTCTTCAAATCCCTCTCCCGGTTCCCATCATGCTTAATATAAGATCCATACTTCTGGCCATGGCTGACAAGGCCCACTATGGTCTGGCCTGTGCCTACTTTTCCCTCGGCATCTTTCGTTCTTCTCTCTCAGTCAGTTCCCCAGCCATAGTGGCTCTTTAGCTGGTCCTAGAACAAGCCAGGTTCATTCTTATCTCAGGGTCTTTATGTTTGTCATTTCCTCTGCCAGGAATGTTCCCTCCCACTCCTCACAAGCGCCTTAATTCACATCGCTGCTGAAATATCACCTCCTCAAAGAAGCCTTCCCTGACTACCTAGGGTAACATAGCACCCCCTCATCACTCTACCCTCTTTTCCTGCCTTATTTTTCTTCATAGCAATTATAACTACCTGAAATTATGTTATTTACTTGTTTGTCTCTTCCCTTAGTTGTAGGTGTTGAAGAGAGTGGCTTTGATCATCTCATCTATCCCAAGCAACTAGCACAGTGGCTGGTATGTAACAAGTGCACAATAAATATTTGTGGAATAAATGGATAGATGAATGGATTGATAAGACAGAAGAGCATCTTCTCAACCCTGCATCTCTTCTATATCTCTTCTATACATGCACACACATGCACACACACACAGAAGCACTCACCAGTCTTTCCATTTCTTAAGAACCTACCTCTGTCCTGCCCCAGTTCACACAGGTATCAGTGAGGGCTCCTTGTAGTCAGAAGCTGAACCCAAGAGTCCCTCTTGGAGACAGAACAACCAAGTCCCACAAATGGGAAGGTATTCAAGGGAACAGGGACAGGCTTGGACAGGCTGGATTTCAAGTCAAACACTGTTACAGAAAAACCATTTTATTGAGCAGTAGGGACCCCACTAGGGCCAGAAAGGGCTGGGAGTAAAGGAGTGTGCTAGCCCCAGGGGCTCCAGAGAGCAGGTCTCCCTGGGTCTCCCTCTTCTGCCTCCTAGGAACTCAGACAGGAGGCTCCCTGGGTGGCCACAGATTGCTTCCTCTTGGTCTCTTCCAGTTTCAGGAAGCCCAGTCCCTCCTGGGTTCTGCTGGTGGCCACTGGCAATGACGCAGAGCAGGAGCCCATCTAGGCCCTCTCTATGCACCTGGTTCTTCCTCGGCTAGCAGAATACAGCCTTCTCTTTATGCTGCCCAATAAAGAACACTAGGGGATTGAGCAGAGGAACACAGGGTTTTCTTCCAGGTCAGCTTCAGCCTCTGGGATGTTCAAAGCAGTCTCTCAACCCTGTCTCAGGTTCTGCAGTTCCTTGCCAATGGCCAGTTGGTATGGAAGGGGCTTGGGCAGGCTCAGGCAGGAAGGCTCAGGTTCTATCTCCAGTGATGGGCAACGGAGGTCACTGCAAAAAGAGGCACTAGAGGTCTTAGGCAGTTAAATGTCTGTCCTCTGCATTGAGTGGCTCAGCCAGCAAGCTTCTGGTGGGTCAGCCTCCTGCCACTATGCTGTAAACGCCGAATTTTGGGGCGAGAGCAGCCTGGGTCTTCGTCTGACTCTGCCAGAGCTCGGCGTCTCTTGAGACCCCGCCTGGGGCCTGGCTTCTCTGCTTCCGCCTTTGCTGGGGTGGCCACAGGAGCATCCCCATAGACCCGGTAGCCCCCAACCAGGCAGTACGTCTCCCCATGCCAGCACACCCGGGTTTCTCCACACCCTCGGTAGAGGAGATGGTAGTAGCCAGGTGTGGGAGGAGAAACAGGAGCCACAGCTGCAGGGAAGAAGACCAGAACTGATCAGTCACTTTTGCTTTCCAGGACCTCCCCTCTCTCACTGTTGCTGGCTGATGCCCTCCTATCTGTTTGGGCCATCACGCCCAAGAGACCCCTTGAGAAGGTGTATTGACTGAAAAGCAATTCCGTGGAGACTCCAGCAGCAGTAGGAGACTAGGAAATCTGTTTCCCATTCCCAAAGACAACGGTTTAACCCCAAAATGATTCTGATTCTCTCCCTTCCACAACCCAGGAAACATTTCTTAAGGCCTGTTACTTCTGAGGCTTTACTAGAAATGGTTTCCAAGTTTTGAAAAAAAATAATCTCAGATAAATCAGTTAAGAACCCCTCTCTCCTGGCAGCTTATCTTGGGCCCCAGTCATGCTGCCTGTTTCAACCACACTCAACCCTAGCCCTCTGATACTTTTATCTAGATTAGGAAGTGGCAAAAGTACTGAGGCAGAGCTACCAGGAGGTTCAGATTCAAATTCTGCATACCAAGCTTGGGTTCAAGGAGCTTCTCACATTAACCCAACCTCCTGAGACAGTTTCCCAAACCTCCAGTCTCAGTAGCACTTCATCTCTCCCTCAGTTCTGCTGCTCCTCCCAGCTCTATCACACCACCCTTTGCCCCAGGACCAGCAGCTCAGTCAGGCACGTGTCTGAGGGCACCCGTGTGTGTGTTGACATGACAGCATCGTAAACTGTCTGGGTCTGACATGAGTGGTCCTCAATAGCTCTTCCTCAAACTTCTCTATGTATCACTTGCCAACAAAAACAACATTCAAGAAAGCATGTGAATGGCAGCACCTTGCAACCTAAGGCTAGATTTATACACATTAGGACCTTTCTGAACCGTTGTCCGGGGATGACACTTCACTTGCCCTCAGCAGGAAGCAGGAACCTCATGGGGCCCTGAAGGGGTCCTTGACTCCAAGCCATTGGTACTACTTATGGCTGGGCAAGTTCTGAGGTGTGGTGGGCAAGCCCAGAAGGACATGTGGCAGCCAGATGAGGTCGTGTGTACACAAATACCTCTTGGACTGATGCCCAGTCCAGGCCTACCTGCTGTGCTGCCCTCCCAGGGGACAGAAGACAAGTTAGAATTGATGTAGAAGATCCGGTCAGACATTCTCCCTCAAGCAACCAAATGGTTTGGTGTCTCTTAGAGAACTGGTAGGGAAGGTTCCCTGAGGGCACTAGTTTGCATAGTTACCCTCCCCTGGAAACCCTGAGACTGCCTGTGAGGTCGTCATTACCTGGTGAGGTCACAGAAGGAATCTGCGACTGGAGGGGCAGGCTGCAGGCCCTCGGGGTTTATGGAGGGGAGCGGGGTAGAGGTAGAGAGACACCCTGCCTGGACCCTCACCCCTGGCCCCCTCCACCCATGCCCTAGTCAAGTAGCCGCTCCCTGTGGGGCATACTTATGGGGCTGGCACAGACCCAGCAACCCAAACGAGAGAAACCCAAACTCTAAGACTAGTTTCAGGGGCTCCCATAACTTGGTATAACTGCTCCTTCAAAGCACTTTGCCCATTTGTAATTTCACACATATCTGTAAGTTCCTTTTCATTGTCCTTCACTTCCACTGTCCCCTTTTTTCCCCTCACCTTTTTTTACATTTTTGTGAAATATAAAATATATATATATAACATCTTTTATTGTATGTTTTTTTAATTATTTTTTTTATTTTTTATTTTTCATACAGTTGATTTAAAAAAAAAAACAAAAAACAAGGAAAAAAATATGTAGAGCCTCCTTGAGGAGCCTGTGGAGAATGCAGGGGTATAGGCCTACCCCACCTCGATGGTTGCTAACATGACCACAGACTTAGGGGACTGGTAGTTTTCCTTTTTTGCAGCATCTTTGCCTGGTTTTGGTATTAGATTGATGGGTTGAGCCCTCTACCACAGGACTTGCCCTTGGAAAGACTGCTGCTGCAAAGGAGAGGCTAGGCCTCCCTATAATTGTGCCTAAGAGCCTCCTCCTGAATGCCTCTTTGTTGCTCAGATGTGGCCCTCTCTCTCTAGCTACGCCAACTTGAAAGGTGAAATCACTGCCCTCCCCCCTCCACGTGGGATCAGACACCCAGGGGAGTGAATCTCCCTGGCAACGTGGAATATGACTCAAGAGAGAACATCTTCTTGACCAAAAGGGGGATGTGAAAGGAAATGAAATAAGCTTCAGTGGTAGAGAGATTCCAAAAGGAGCCGAGAGGTCACTCTGGTGGGCACTCTTAGGCACCATATAGACAACCCTTTTTAGGTTCTAATGAATTGGGGTAGCTGGTGGTGGATACCTGAAACCATCAAACTACAACCCAGAACCCATGACTCTTGAAGACAATTGTATAAAAATGTGGCTTATGAGGGGGGACAGGGGGATTGGGGGGGCCATAGGGATCACACTCCCGTTTGTTTAGTCTGTGGATGGATGAGTGGAAAGGTGGGGGAAGGAAACAAACAAACAAACAAACAGACAAGGGTGCCCAGTGTTTTTACTTTAGTTGCTCTTTTTCACTTTAATTATTATTCTGGTTATTGTTGTATGTGTCGTAATGAGGGTGTCGGGGATTGATTTTGGTGATGAATGCACAACTGTGTAATGGTACTGTGAACAATCGAATGTACAATTTGTTTTGTATGACTGCGTGGTATGTGAATATATCTCAAAAGAATGAATATTAAAAAAAAAATAGAAGTGAATGCCCATATTGCATTTGGTTGCTTGCTCTTAAATTTAGTCTGTAGGTTCTTCTTCTCTCTTTTTACTTCCTTGCAATTTATTTGTTGAAAAAAACATCGTGTCCTTTGTCCTGCACAGTATTCCATGTTTCAGAATTTGCTGATTGTATCGTGACATGGTGTCGTTTAATATGTTCCTCAATTCCTTGTATTACCATAAGCTGGTAGTATGAGAAGCTTTTCAAACTGCAAATTTCCAGGCCCCACTTAAAAATGTATTCAGGAAGACCTGTGTGCGTGCTGGGGACCTCTGTTTTTCACAAGAGCCCCAGGTGAGTCAATTTACTTCATGTTTGGGAATTGCCCACCTGTCTGACTCCTCCAGTAACCACAAATCTGCCTCAGTCTTACCAAGTGTCAGAGACAGACTTCTGTGGGCTAACTGAACCCCACAGTGGGAACTCTCTGGGAGCCCCTGGACCTGTGCCTCCTTCCTCTAACCCAAGTTAGAGAAACTTCTTAAGTTATCGGAAACTTTTCTGGCCTTGAGGGTGTGTGTGTGCTAGGAGGAGGGGCAACGGTCTGGCTCTGCGGCCCCTGAAGAGAAGTGTGTGCTGCCCGCAGAGTGGGCGGCTTCACCTGGGGCTGAGCACAGTGAGCTGCTGACAGGACCTGCTGGTCGCAGGCTGCTGAGGAGGTGGGCCCAGGACACAGGCCCCAACCCCCTGCTGTTTCTTCTCTGCTGGCTGCTCCCCCACCCCCACTCCCCAGGACCAACTGTCCCCTTAAGTGTTGAGACACTCCACCGGTACCAGCCAAGTACTTCACTGCCTTGGGAGACAGCAGTTAGAGTGGTCTGCATCAGATCACTTCACCACCCTCTTCAAATCCCTCCCCCGGTTCCCATCATGCTTAATATAAGATCCATACTTCCGGCCCTGGCTGACAAGGCCCACTATGGTCTGGCCTGTGCCTACTTTTCCCTCAGCATCTTTCGTTCTTCTCTCTCAGTCAGTTCCCCAGCCATACTGGCTCTTTAGCTGGTCCTAGAACAAGCCAGGTTCATTCTTATCTCAGGGTCTTTATGTTTGTCATTTCCTCTGCCAGGAATGTTCCCTCCCACCCCTCACAAGCTCCTTAATTCACATCGCTGCTGAAATATCACCTCCTCAAAGAAGCCTTCCCTGACTACCTAGGGTAACATAGCACCCCCTCATCACTCTACCCTCTTTTCCTGCCTTATTTTTCTTCATAGCAATTATAACTACCTGAAATTATGTTATTTACTTGTTTGTCTCTTCCCTTAGTTGTGGGTGTTGAGGAGAGTGGCTTTGATCATCTCATCTATCCCAAGCAACTAGCACAGTGGCTGGTATGTAACAAGTGCACAATAAATATTTGTGGAATAAATGGATAGATGAATGGATTGATAAGACAGAAGAGCATCTTCTCAACCCTGCATCTCTTCTATATCTCTTCTATAGATGCACACACATGCACACACACACAGAAGCACTCACCAGTCTTTCCACTTCTTAAGAACCTACTTGCATCCTGCCCCAGTTCACACAGGTATCAGTGAGGGCACCTTGTAGTCAGAAGCTGAACCCAAGAGTCCCTCTTGGAGACAGAACAACCAAGTCCCACAAATGGGAAGGTATTCAAGGGAACAGGGACAGGCTTGGACAGGCTGGATTTCAAGTCAAACACTGTTACAGAAAAACCATTTTATTGAGCAGTAGGGACCCCACTAGGGCCAGAAAGGGCTGGGAGTAAAGGAGTGTGCTAGCCCCAGGGGCTCCAGAGAGCAGGTCTCCCTGGGTCTCCCTCTTCTGCCTCCTGGGAACTCAGACAGGAGGCTCCCTGGGTGGCCACAGATTGCTTCCTCTTGGTCTCTTCCAGTTTCAGGAAGCCCAGTCCCTCCTGGGTTCTGCTGGTGGCCACTGGCAATGACGCAGAGCAGGAGCCCATCTAGGCCCTCTCTATGTACCTGGTTCTTCCTCGGCTAGCAGAATACAGCCTTCTCTTTATGCTGCCCAATAAAGAACACTAGGGGATTGAGCAGAGGAACACAGGGTTTTCTTCCAGGTCAGCTTCAGCCTCTGGGATGTTCAAAGCAGTCTCTCAACCCTGTCTCAGGTTCTGCAGTTCCTTGCCAATGGCCAGTTGGTATGGAAGGGGCTTGGGCAGGCTCAGGCAGGAAGGCTCAGGTTCTATCTCCAGTGATGGGCAACGGAGGTCACTGCAAAAAGAGGCACTAGAGGTCTTAGACAGTTAAATGTTTGTCCTCTGCATAGAGTGGCTCAGCCAGCAAGCTTCTGGTGGGTCAGCCTCCTGCCACTATGCTGTAAACGCCGAATTTTGGGGCGAGAGCAGCCTGGGTCTTCGTCTGACTCTGCCAGAGCTCGGCGTCTCTTGAGACCCCGCCTGGGGCCTGGCTTCTCTGCTTCCGCCTTTGCTGGGGTGGCCACAGGAGCATCCCCATAGACCCGGTAGCCCCCAACCAGGCAGTACGTCTCCCCATGCCAGCACACCCGGGTTTCTCCACACCCTCGGTAGAGGAGATGGTAGTAGCCAGGTGTGGGAGGAGAAACAGGAGCCACAGCTGCAGGGAAGAAGACCAGAACTGATCAGTCACTTTTGCTTTCCAGGACCTCCCCTCTCTCACTGTTGCTGCCTGATGCCCTCCTATCTGTTTGGGCCATCACGCCCAAGAGACCCCTTGAGAAGGTGTATTGACTGAAAAGCAATTCTGTGGAGACTCCGGCAGCAGTAGGAGATGAGGAAATCTATTTCCCATTCCCAAAGACAACGGTTTAACCCCAAAATGATTCTGATTCTCTCCCTTCCACAACCCAGGAAACATTTCTTAAGGCCTGTTACTTCTGAGGCTTTACTAGAAATGGTTTCCAAGTTTTGAAAAAAAATAATCTCAGATAAATCAGTTAAGAACCCCTCTCTCCTGGCAGCTTATCTTGGGCCCCAGTCATGCTGCCTGTTTCAACCACACTCAACCCTAGCCCTCTGATACTTTTATCTAGATTAGGAAGTGGCAAAAGTACTGAGGCAGAGCTACCAGGAGGTTCAGATTCAAATTCTGCATACCAAGCTTGGGTTCAAGGAGCTTCTCACATTAACCCAACCTCCTGAGACAGTTTCCCAGACCTCCAGTCTCAGTAGCACTTCATCTCTCCCTCAGTTCTGCTGCTCCTCCCAGCTCTATCACACCACCCTTTGCCCCAGGACCAGCAGCTCAGTCAGGCACGTGTCTGAGGGCACCCGTGTGTGTGTTGACATGACAGCATCGTAAACTCCCTGGGTCTGACATGAGTGGTCCTCAATAGCTCTTCCTCAAACTGCTCTATGTATCACTTGCCAACAAAAACAACATTCAAGAAAGCATGTGAATGGCAGCACCTTGCAACCTAAGGCTAGATTTATACACATTAGGACCTTTCTGAACCGTTGTCCGGGGATGACACTTCACTTGCCCTCAGCAGGAAGCAGGAACCTCGTGGGGCCCTGAAGGGGTCCTTGACTCCAAGCCATTGGTACTACTTATGGCTGGGCAAGTTCTGAGGTGTGGTGGGCAAGCCCAGAAGGACATGTGGCAGCCAGATGAGGGCGTGTGTACACAAATACCTCTTGGACTGATGCCCAGTCCAGGCCTACCTGCTGTGCTGCCCTCCCAGGGGACAGAAGACAAGTTAGAATTAATGTAGAAGATCCGGTCAGACATTCTCCCTCAAGCAACCAAATGGTTTGGTGTCTCTCAGAGAACTGGTAGGGAAGGTTCCCTGAGGGCACTAGTTTGCATAGTTACCCTCCCCTGGAAACCCTGAGACTGCCTGTGAGGTCGTCATTACCTGGTGAGGTCACAGAAGGAATCTGCGACTGGAGGGGCAGGCTGCAGGCCCTCGGGGTTTATGGAGGGGAGCGGGGTAGAGGTAGAGAGACACCCTGCCTGGACCCTCACCCCTGGCCCTCTCCACCCATGCCCTAGTCAAGTAGCCGCTCCCTGTGGGGCATGCTTATGGGGCTGGCACAGACCCAGCAACCCAAACGAGAGAAACCCAAACTCTAAGACTAGTTTCAGGGGCTCCCATAACTTGGCATAACTGCTCCTTCAAAGCACTTTGCCCATTTGTAATTTCACACATATCTGTAAGTTCCTTTTCATTGTCCCTCTCTTCCACTGTCCCTTTTTTTTCCCTCACCTTTTTTTACATTTTTGTGAAATATAACATATATATAGAAAAGTGATAACATTCAAAGTACAATTTAACAAGTAGTCAGAGAGCAAATTTCAAAGGATGTTGTGGGTTATAGTTCCACGATTTCAGTTATTTCCTTATTGTGAAGTAGAACATATGTACTAAAGGTCCCTCATTATTTTATCTTGTGTGCCAACCGCAGTACCTGGCATATTGTAGGGCTAAGTAAATATTTGTTGAATGAATAATTGAAAAAGAGAGAAGGAGACTTGGGATGGAAGATGAAGATTTCTTTTGTACATATTTAGTATGAGATGCCCATGAGACATCCAAGTGGGGGTGTGTACTGGGTAGCTAGTAGGAGATAGAGATACTTTTGGGGACCATCAGCATTCAGCCGATATTTTAAGTCATGGGATTAAATGAATTTGCAAGGGAGAGTTTTTGAAATTAGAAGGGAAGAGTACCTAAGACTAAGAAGGAACCAGCAAAGGAGACCGAAAAGGACAGACCGGAGAGATGGGAGGAAAACCAGGAGAGTGTGGGGTCAGGGAAGCCCAGGGAAGAGAGAGATCCAAGGAAGAGGGAAGGGTCAACCATGTCACATGCTGTTAGGGAAATAAGTGAGGAGAGGTAATATTTAGTAGATTGAGCAACTTTGAGGAAACTGGTGATGTTAATCAGAGCAGTTTTGGTAGAGTGGCAGAGGTGGAAGCCAGGCTGGAGCGGGCTGAGGAGTGAAAAGAAAGTGGAGAGAGTATCCATAACTGAGCAGAGCACACTGTGCCAGCTTCGTGGCTTTTCAGGGAGACTATCTTTTGTTAGAATAAATAAAGTAATATTAACAGTAGTTATCTCTGAGACCTGGGATTTTGCTGTTCTTCCTTTTACTCCTTTTGCCTCTACCTTCAAAGTATTTCTAGAATGGGCCATTTCTCACCTCCTCCACTACTGGCTTCCTGGTCTGTGCCACCAGTACCTCTCACATTGATTACCGAGTCACCTTCTAACTAGTCTTGCTGCATCTACCCTTGCCCCTTAACAGTCTGCTCTTAATATAACAAAGTTATCAGTAGATCATGCCTCTCCTCTACTTAAAACCCTTTACTGGCTCCTACTTCATGGGCATAAAAAAAAAAATGATGCAAGCTGGAACATAAAGGAGATATGTGTTTAAATTATTGAAAGATAACTGTCATTGCAGAATCCAATAATCCTTAAATATTCAAATATAAAAACAAACTAAGATTTTTTTCAGGAAAATTAACATGCACATACACAAACCCACACAAAGAAATAATTTATAGCCCACAGATTTGTGCTTCAAAAATTTTCCAGACAGAAGGATTAAAACCTCAGATGGAACCTTGTATTGCCTCAAAGAAATAATACTAAACATGTAAAATTGAAAGAAAATATATCAGGCATTGGAATTTTAAGCATTTTGTTGTTCTAAAACTAGTTGACTGAAGGAAAACTAGGTTTAGGCACTGTGTGGCTTGAGCTATAAATAAAAGTAAAGATTATGACAAAAATAGCTAAAAGAAAGCATAGTTAATAAAAAAGTTCAGAAGGATGGAAAAAGCCTGTAAATATAAGAAAAGAGAAATGCATTTACAAGATGAGAAGTTACTGAAAAAGGCATACAGTGAAAACATAAATGCTTATTAAGGACTTACCTCTAATTGTAAATAAAAGTAAAAAAAAAGAGGAGGAGAAAGAAATAAAAATTATATATACACATATTTCAAAGCAAAAAAATTCATGGTAAATTAATTTTATTTGTTATTGATGTATTATAAGACCCAATATAAAAATAAATTCAGAAAGTATAAGTATAATGCAGATTTTACAGATTTTAATTGTATGTTTTCTTTTATTAGCAGACTGTTGTTAAATATTTTATTCCCGAAATAGAGGTTGAACTTTAAACATTCAAAAAATTTTTAAGTATATAAGCAGATTTAATTTTACAAAGAAAATCTTAATATAAATTGAAAAGAAAATCAAATGTTATAATTCTAGTGCTTGAAGACAATGTATCTAATTACAATTACAAAAGTTTAAATAAACAAAAAATCAAGTACTTGGGAAATGAAAACATACTTCCTTAAAAACCTTCAAACTGCAAAGGCAAATAAAATTGGATTTTCAGATTATGTAGAGTATATTTTCTATAAAAATGAAACAAATACTCTACCTTACAAAAATTTGAGGTACAAGAAAATAATCATTCCTCAAAAATTCTTAGCTTTACACCATTTCTCTATTAAAGATTTCAAAATAAATGAGTGAAGCATTAACTGAAGAATTTATTTATTTTTAAGGAACTTTAAGAAAAATTTGAAATCAGGATAAAGGGAATTATTTTATGAAGTACACAGAATGTCAGCAAAGTAATTTATAGGCACATTACAGAAAGGTAGGTTTTCAAATATTTAGCAATTAGACACCAAACATATTACTGCATGCAGAAACTTAACATGGAAAATTTACAAAATTTCAGATCCTAAAGCTTTGCAAGAGTCTTTATTTTGCCAAGTTACCAAGAACACAGTCATCTCACAGGTTTAAATGACAAAGTAAATACCAAAAGCTTTACTTATAAGCAGTAACTGAAAACTGCAAAAGATTATGTAAAAAATAACAATACTTATGTAATATATACATACATATGCATAATTGTTACTTTAGAAGAATAAAATTAATCTCTTACTGATTATTCAGTCCTCTTTAGGGCATTTCCATTTTATTTAATATTTTTCACTATGTCCAAGTTTTCTTCACTGTTAATATATAACATGTTCTATAGTTTAATTATTTCACAATATTATGCTTAGCTCTAGGTCTGGATGAGTGAATATTCCTCAAAAGAAGAGCCATTGTGTATTCAAAATATTGCAAAATATAGGTTTTCTGATAACAATGGCCACAATTTATTTGTACTGCATCAAGTGCTTTACATTCTTCATCTCATTCAATCTTCACAATAACTCACAGACCTGGAATTTTTATTTATCTTGTACAATTGAGGACACTGAGTCTTGAATTATCAGTGAGTTATTAAAGATTATATAGCAAAAATGATTGCAGATCTAGAATCAAAACCTTGGAATGTCTGATTTCAAAGTAAGTGCTTTCAAACTCTATACTTGTTTCTTCCCTATATATTAAATGGATTGAGTTTGGGAACTATCAATGTGTCAAAAAAATAGCTGTTTTCTATAATAAACGTATCTGAAATTGGAACATCCATGGGGATTTATGTAATATTATTTAAAAGGTGATATGACATTTTCTTATTTTGCATATTAGTTGCTCTTTATAAAACACTTGTATTTAAACACTGAGTTTAAAACATAAAGCATGATTTCCAATTTCAAAATGGATTTCCAAAACCATTTTCCTGAAAATATTCAAGATCATGTTTGGCCAAGTAAAAGATGGCTCAACAGAAATATAAACTAAAAGATTAATTTATCTTAGATAGAATCCAAGCAAATATGCAAATGTGACAGAAAGAAAAGATAAGATTAAATGAACAGCATCACTGTCCTTTGAATTGCCTGGAGCCTTCTCTCTTCTGCATGATTCTAATGAGAGCATTTTTCACCTCTTTGTTCCTAAGACTGTAAATGAGTGGATTCAGCATGGGGCTCACTATTGTATAAAACACAGAGGCCACTTGATCC
The DNA here is from genome assembly GCF_015220235.1 of Choloepus didactylus. Classification (NCBI taxonomy): domain Eukaryota; kingdom Metazoa; phylum Chordata; class Mammalia; order Pilosa; family Megalonychidae; genus Choloepus; species Choloepus didactylus. Next base: position 45,395,287 of record NC_051327.1, read on the forward strand.
CTTCCCAAGGAGTAGGACTGCTTTGGTTTTAAATAAGTAAAAATCATAGTGCTGTAAAAGATGGTGACTCCCAGGAAGTGGGAGGCACAAGTAGAAAAGGCTTTGCGTTTTCCTGAAGTGGAATTAATTTTCATGATAGTAGACAGAATGGACCCATAGGACACAGAGATTGTGATAAGAGACACCATTACATTGAAACAACTAAAAATGAGTATCATAATTTCAGTGTCCTGAGTGTCAGTGCAGGACAGGGCTAAAATTGGGATTGTGTCACAGAAAAAGTGGTGGATTACAATGGATTTACAGAAATGCAAACTGTTCATGTAAACAACATTGACTAATGATTCAGTAAAGCCAATCACATAGGACCCAGTGATAAGGGCTTGGCAGAATCTCCTGGACATAACAACTGGGTAAGTCAGAGGATTGCAGATAGCTACATAGCGGTCATAGGCCATTGAAGAGAGAAGGAAAAATTCAGTGACACCCAGGAAGAAAAAAAAAGACATCTGGGTGAAGCAGCCCATGAATGAAATATACGTGGTAGAATTCAATAAATTCTCTAGGGTTTTAGGTGCGATGGCCGTAGAGTAACAGAGGTCAAGGAATGACAGGTGACTGAGGAAAAAATACATGGGGGTGTGAAGCTGGAGATCCAGGCAAATTATCAGTATCATCCCTGCATTTCCCAACATGGTAATCAAGTAAGTATATCATGAGAAATAACATAAAGAGGACCCTCTGGATCACCTCAGAGTCTGTCAATCCCACAAGAATGAAATCAAGCACATTTGTGTTATTCCTACTCCACATAGTGTTCAACTGTTGTAAACTGTTTGGAAATCAAAGCTGATATTTAGCGTGAATGGCTTGAAAAAGTTTTTTGTTTATGTGAATGACCTGGCATTTAAAAAAAAAATTGTTTAGTTCTTCTAGAAATATAAATAGCTATAAGTCATCATTTGAATATTCTGTAATACAAGTCCATGTATATTACATAATTGGACTGAATGGTCAGGGTTATAAATGCTTGCCTTCATTAACACATTTAATCCACCTGAAAATATTATACCATAGGTGTTACTATTATCCTCATTTTTAGATGAGAAAAAGGGCAGAAAATGTTTAAGTAACTTATCCAGAGTCAAAGCCATTAAATGTTGATTCTGTCATTCTACAGAGATATGTGGAGTCCACAGAACATGTTCATAACATTATCTAACTGTGTACAGTTAATTTCAACAAAACTGAGAAAATATTTTTTTTGTAATAACCAATGACAGAAAAAGTTTTAATGAGTCATTTACTTTTATTTTGTATCCAATTTTATTTAACACAATGTCTAATCATAAATATCAACCTTATAGGGCTTTATTTGATTGTGTTAAAATTAAGATCACACATTTTAATTTCTGAAAGATAAGTTGTTTTCCAAAATTGACCATTCAAAATAAAAACTCTTCCAAAATTATACTTCCAATTTATGTACATTGCTTGTGGACCCAGATTCCATCAACTCTGTATTTCCATTTCTACAAGTCCTGGCTTTCCTTAGGCCTAAATGTTACGTATATGCATAGGTATGTTCTTTTAATAACACACCCATTTTATTTGATTTGAAATAAAACCCTTTAATTTTGACAATAATACTAACCATGAGCAAAAGGTGGTGGAAAAGTTTCTTCCGAAATCATCTATCTAGATATTTGTCAACCTCAAATTTTTCACACAAATAAAATATATAATTTATATACAGAGATCCAAATTCCTAGGTCAAAATGTTTCCTCCCTTTAAAATAAATGAATTTTATTTTTTCTTGCATGCATTTTTGTTTTAACCTGAGGTAAAATAAATCAACCTAAAAATTTTGTTCAGGTTCTCATCAAATGGAAAGCTTACCTGGAAATTATGTCTCAGCAGTATACCACGGAGCTACTGTGTATAAAAGTAGGGCAAAGTAACCCTTGCCTTTCATCCTGACAAAGCCATGGCACCTTTTATATTGCGGACTGCTGATGAAACCTTTGGTCATCCCTGGGAACCAATTTCCAAGAATTATTGCTAGGCATGTTTCCAAGGATAAAAGCTCAAGGACTAATGTATCCATGTTAGGTTTGTACCAGAGTTCCTTATTCCTTAGACACCTCATAATTTTGAGCATGATTGTTTGCTATTCCTTAGTGATGCTCTAATTTGTTGTCTGGGTAACAAGGAAGGTATTTCTAGAGAAATACTTGATTACTCTATGACTGAAAGGCCAGATTGTTAGCCACAAGGTGGGACTAGCACATTTTTCACAATGAAACATTTTTTTTAAAGGTGTAGCACTATCATGGGAGCAAAACTAGTTTATTACACAAAAATTAGAGTACAACAAAATTCACGGAAGAAAATGAAAATAATTCATAACTGTTAATCTTTACATGTATTTTCCTCCAATTATTTTCCTTTATGTATATGATGCTGTGCTAGTTTGGATGTATCATGTCCTGCCAAAAGACATATTCGTGTTGATTAGGTCAGAACCTTGTTTCCATGGAATGTGACCCACCCAACTGTAGGTGATAACACTGATTAGATAATTTTCATAGAGGTGTGGCCCCACCCATTCAGTGGGTACCTTGATTAATTTACTAGAGCTCAGACAGAAGGAGCACATTGCCAAAGCTGAGAGAAGAAAGCCATTTTGAAACCAGACCCCAGAGCAGATGCCAGCCACATGCCTTTCCAGGTAACAGAGGTTTTCCAGATGCCAAACCTTTTCTCTAGTGAAGGTATACTCATGTTTATCCCTTAGCTTGGACAATTTATGGCCTTAAGACTGTAACTTTGTAACCAAATAAACCCCCTTTATAAAAGCTAATCCATTTCTTGTATTTTGCATTCTGGCAGCATTAGCAAACTGCAACAGATGCTTATTTATATATCTATTTACATATATGAATAATTTTATCATACAGTATTTTCAGTAACTTTATCCTGACATTATCATTAAGTAATTATAATACTACTTGATCTAAATTAAATTAGCCTTTTGTAAAACCTCACAGTTTCATGTATTAAGCATTAGATGTTGCCCCATCACAAACTTTCCTCTAGGAGTGTGCACCAGGTGATGAATGGATATTTAGTTCTTCCAGATAACTTTTCATTTCAGATATTTTACCTTTCCATTCTTGATCATCTTAAAATACATTATAAACATCTTTATTCAAATGTTTTACATTTCTTTTTTTTCTTTGTTTTGTGTTTAGTGATTTTTTTTTATTATATACTGTATTTCGGGAGTGATATCTTATAAACTGTTTTGACTATGTTGTCTTCCTTTAAAGTTTCTTCAGTTTTGTTCGGTCAGGCCATAAACTACAAACAGTGTATTTTTTAACATCTCAGATTTATTTTATTTTTTGATAAGGAAGATATGTTTGGTTTTCTCCTTATACTTAGTCTATGACCCTCACTCCAGGGCATGGTCCTTCTAATTTATGGCTTTTTTTTTTTCTCAGTTTCATGCCTGAGTCAATTATGTAGAGATATTCTTCATAACAGCTGGTTGTAACTCTAACTTCTCCAAGTGCTTAGTGAGCTCTGTAGTTGTATTCTGCTCTTAGCCCGGTGGCAGTGTCTCTTGGCTAAGCCTCTCCAGTCCCACCTGCACACATGCAGCCCATTCTTCAGCCTAGGACCTACAGGGAACCCCCATACCAACATTTGGGGCACCTTCTTCTGGTTCCCTGTCTTGAATGTTCTACTTCTTCAGGTGCTGGGAACTCCAATTTCTGTCTGCTTAGTTTTTTTTTTTTTTTTGAGCTTGACAAATTTATTGGTATTTTAGTAAAGACATTCATCTCAGTCATTTCTCTCTCCCATCTTGACCTTAGGTAAATATTTCATTTGGGTCAAGAAAAGAATATATAGGAGAGGGATAGTTGTTATTTTAACAAACAATAAAATGGATGAAAATGTAAAGTCTGTCTATATTTAAGTAAGTTAACTCCACATTATCTTGATAAAATTAAATCATGTAAGAACTAATAGTTCCATCTATATTTCCATTGTTTTACTTGGGGCCTATTCTGAACTTAAATGCAAGTGAACAAAGTGTTAGAAATATACAAGTCAGGCTGCGTCTCTGGAGTTATTAATTACCTATTAGAAGAGATCAGTGAGCAGTCACCACCAATAAAATAGTCTGAAGCTGCCTCCAAATTTAACATTGTAGGAATTTTTAAGGAAACCATTATACTTAAATGTTTCTTTTATTTGTGACTATGCTTTTAAAGATGCATTTTACTGTCACATTAAAAAAAAGTTCATACACAATACAAAAATACCAAAAATAAAACCAAACCCTACAACACAGAGAACAAAGTATATGTGATCAGATTCCATGAACTACATTTGAAGATGCATTTTCCTTCCATTTCCCTAAAATGTGCTTTTGAGAGGCAATTCTTCAATACATAGACACTTAAAATAAGCCATATTATTCTATTAATAAGAAAGTTAAATTCAAATTGGATTTCACAAGTTAGTAACTTAAATGCTTTGACAAAGTACAGAAAGTGCATCTTCTCATTTTCCATCTTCACACAATGTTAATTTTTTTTGGTGTTCATATCTTTTAAAAAATAAAAATAGCCAAATATTTAAGCAATATGTACATTTATATATTTTTTTTGGTGGTGGTTTGTATTTTAAAAGAAACAGCTTCCTTATGATTTACCTCAAGTTCTGGTGGAAATGCTGACAAGAACTAGCTAAAAACAAAAACCAACAGAAGCACATTCAAAATACTGATTTACTTTGGTAGCAAATGGTCATTCTTTGAAGACTAATGAAGGTAGACAAGACCCATTAAGTAAGTGAGCTATTTCAAATACTCAACAGTTTACACAGAATTTCAAAAAGTGTTTATTTTTAAAGAGCTAAGCCTGTATCCACTGCTAGCGATGCAATAACTAGTTTATGATGACTTGAAACGAAACAAATGCCCATAGGAAAAAAAGCTGTGTTTTAAATTGATTTAAGTTTACTTTCAGTCAATAGTCCAGTAACATTCTCCTCCCAATACAATACTCCCCCCTTCTATAAGGCTGTTCCTGGGAGCCAGACAGTTCAGGTAATGAGGGAGTTAAGAGAGCAACTGCTTGCATTTTGAAGAACCAGGTTAAATAGGCAATTACTTTTTGTTTCCCTCTTAATGTGCTAATAATTGTGTCTAAAAAAATATGCAATTCTAAAAAGGTACCATTTCTGATTTCTTTATTATCTGTAACCTTTGGAAACTAATCACATGAAACTACAAAATTAGCAAATGTCTTGAAATCTGTATATAAAACATAAATTACCTCTAATTTCAAACTCTCATTTATTAGTGTACCACTCAATCTTAAAAAAAAAAAAGAAAGAAAAAAAGGCGGCTCCAAAGATAGTCTTATACCATTCTTTAAAAAAGGAAACTGTTCCTTTTAACTTTACACCCACCCCCACACCCCAATCCCAAAACACATCATTTAATTGTCTTGGTCATGGACATTTCCAAGGTGAGATTTTATATTTCGCTCCCATAGCTTCTGGTTATCAGAAAACCCATGCTTTCCTTTGTTGAAGGAATTTGGTCCTGCTGATGTTGGTGTATCCCTTCCAATATTCTTCATCCTCATCTTTGCTTCTGGAGGCATTTCCTCTGGCTCACTCTCATTTTATGAAGCTATCATCATTCCAAGGATGCCCGTTATCACTGCTGTTATTCAACATTGTGCTAGAAGTTATCTTCATCTTCATTAAAAGCTGCTGCTACTGAAAGGGTTTTTGGAGCAAGAGTTGCAACAGTTTCTTTAGGCTTACTTGATCCAAGTTTGATGGATATGGCTGATGCTTTCTTTGTCATCTGACTACCTATGGCAAATCCAAACTTGGAGATCTTTGTAGGCTTTGTTGGGAGGTCGCCAGCTTCTTCTTCAGCTGATCGTTTCTCAGCGCTGCGACTGGAACTTTCCCCTCCATTACTCCGACGGTTCCAGCTCCCTGCGGCTTCTCAGGCCTCTCCTCTCCCGCCTTCCCGTCCGCCATTTTCCGCGCCGCGGCCTCCCCTCCTGTCTGCTTAGTTTTACAAGACTAGACCTTTATACTCTGCTTGTACTCTTCACTTCCTTGCTCAGCTATCTAGAAAGACAAGTTAAACATAAGTCTCTTCTCATGTAATTCCAGAATCTGATGAATAACTGAACTTTCTGGCTTGTTGTCCAATGCCTGGAAGCAAAATTTATATGCATTTTGTCGAGGTTTAGAATTAGTTATGATATCATGGAAATTCTTGTGCCACTTACTCTGTCAGGGCAGAAGCAAAAGTCTGTCCTACGTCTTTTTCTGAAGTTTCTCCCTCCTCTCATAGAATACTTCCTTTTTTTTTTTTTTTTTTTCCTTATTTTTCCCCCCCTTGAGGTTTGGGGGTGGTTATTAAAGAATGGTTCTATGGTTCTATTTAATTTGTTTCTTTGTTTGATAAGTATAATCAATTTTTGGCTTTCTAATTCATTAATGCTATTTTAGTTTCATCACTGTTATTCTCCCTACTTTTTAAGATTTAACTCCTTTTTCTTTCTCTAGCATCATCATATAATTAATTATGTGATTTATTTATGTTTCCTGTTTAAGAATACGGCATTTAATGTTTCCATTATTCATCTAAGCACCACTTTATTTTTATTGTATGTTCAGTGTTATGCATTACTTTTATTGTTATCCATTATATAAATAGTCTAGAATCAAATTTTTATTTTACATTTGATCAAGTATAACTTAGGATTGTGTTTTTAGCTTTAAGTGTTTTTAATTTTCAAGTTGAACAGAATTTCAGTTTTTATATTTTGAAAATTAATTGAAAATTAAAATACATTGTTAGAAAATGTGATTCCTTTATATTAAACTTTGGAAATTTATTGAAATACATGAATTATTTGAAATAAATTTGTATAAGGAACTCATAGATGCTGAGAAAGTAAGGTTTAAATGTTAATATGCAATTTCAGCCTTCTCACATATATTATTCAGATATTATAATCCCAAAATGTGTTTTATTTGTTGGATTAATTACACACTAGAAGAATTATGTACAAACATGCCATTGCATGTTATTCATTTATTCAGAAAACATTTTACTGAATGCCTGCAATGTACAGGGCATTGTCCACAGGGCTATATTCTATCTGAGAGAAACAGAAAAATACACGGAAATAAGTGGCATGCCATGTTTGAGTGTGAAAAGTACTGTTTAGAAAGAGAAAGAAATTTTAAGATCGGAGAGTGGATAAGAAGTTCTAGCACAAGGGCATGAGGAAGGAAATGGAAATAGAGTGTCCAGGGCATGCCTCAATAAAATAGATAGCATTTGATCAAAGACATGAAAGGGGAAGAGTTTGTCCCCTAACTCTTGTACACGGTAGGAAAGTTTTCCAGACAAGGGGGACACCAGTGCAAATGCCCTGGGCAAGGTGTGTGCTGTGCAGGTGAGTAACAGTGAGGTCTAACAAGAGTGATGTTATATTAGGTGTCAGGGGAAGGGGGTGGTGGTAAGTGACGAAGAACATGTATGTTGAGAATAAGTGCTAAGGAGAAAATCTAAGGGGAGGGTGTACCTGCAGACATTTGGGCTTGTTCTCTTAAAAAATAATTTTCAGAGACTTTTCAGTGATAGGTCACATTTCAGCAACCTGGAAGAAGTGAAGTAGAGATCCATAAAATTACCCAAAGGAAATGAGGCTCAGGTAAATGGAACAGTTAAAACAACATTCTGTACAATTAGTTACTTCGTGCCATTTGACCCTATGATTTGCATCACTATATCTTAGTAAAAATTGTGTAAGAATTATTTTATATTGGATCTTGGGTTTTGATTTACTCTGATAATACTTAACTTTTTAGAGGAATTTGTTCCACTCAAAAAAGTTAGATTTTCTATAATTTATTTATATTTCATTGAATAAATATTTCTACTTTCTTTATTAAAATATATTTTTCCTTCTTGTGCCTCCTTTCTTATATGGCATCTTTAGCTATTTTTAGATAGCTCTCTATCCACCCTCCACAACTTTTCCATATCTTGCAAGGCAAATATCCAATGCAAAATCCTCATTTTTCTGTACTACTTTTTCTTATTATCAGCTAATATTCTGGAGTTCATTTTTTCTCTGAAACAGCTTTTTATTAAACAACAAAGCAGAATCACAACATAATTTTCAAATGTTTGTAAATTAGGTCACAAAAGGGATGCAAAATGTTTCTAGTATGATTATTAAATATTCATACAGCTAAAGTCATTTATTGAACTTTACTTGCACCAATACAAACATAAGATTATTATCCCATGATTAAAAGTGACCCAAATCTAAAACCACAAGCTATATTAGAATCTGTCTTCCTATTATAACTAACATTTTAACATTACTTCTGCAAAATTCTCTTAACAAAAAAAAGTGCTAATAAAAGGATGCCCAAAATTCTAAAAATCAAGTAGTTGGATTTATAGAAAATTCAAGAACTAATGAGATTAAATACTGAGAAAAATTATCAACCAGTACATATATAAAATCCTCCCATTTCATTCATTATTCTGATACTAACATACTCTTAAGGATTTTTGCAAACTTGATCTTCTGGGCACCATAAATAAACCTTAGGAGACCAAACACTTTGTAACTGTTCTCTTCCAAATTTGTCTTACATAAAGTTAGTCAGACTTAATCCACTTTCATATATATTCCCCAAAAGTCCTAATCTATGTCAGGTATTACACAAATCTGGAGTGAAAACATTTGGAGTTGGTTACTGTTTATCGAGTACTTTTTCCATTTTATTTCTATGTTTCCTGAGATTTTCTATTTTAAACACACACACACACACACACACACACACACACACAACCAGAGCTCATCTTTGTAGATATCAAGTGGTCATTTTGTGCAGAAGGAAGTTTTGAACAACAAATATCCCAATTTGAAACTTCACAGTTTCAAAGAACAATCATATTTATAGCCTCTGTTTTCAATTTATCAAAGAGGAACTAACAGTCCTATCCTGTTACTAAATATAACAAATGCCAGGTCTTAGTTGAGAAACTTATTTTGGTTAAGTTCAACAATGAATTCAGGTTCAATTCATAAATGATTAATTACTCAAATTGCTTTTACAAATGTGGAACCAGCTGTGTATCCTTAGGAGAGGGGAACTGGGAAGGAAAAGGCAAATGGAAAACAGGCACAAGATGGTGGGCAGGGTACATAAAGCTGTGTGTTCAGTGCGTAATTTTGGTCACTTTTTTACAAAATGGTAGTTATTTTTGTATCATTTTTTACAAAGCCTATAATAAAATACAGTGTTAAACTTACAAATCAAAGCAAATTTGATAAAACACTCATTTTCAAGTTTTCTTAAATATATACAATTCTAATTATAAAGTCTCTATAATCAATACATTTATGCATTTTCATAGACTAAGATAACATACAAACTCATAGAAGTCTCCATTTATACTTTTAGAGCTCTTAATTCTTGCTTAGATTTGCCATTATCTTCATAAATATTCAATGAAACCACAAACAAATGTACTATAACTTTTGGAATCTATTCAAATTTTAAAGAAAAAAAAATCAGCAGCAGTTCCATAAAACAGAAAGGATATGAATCCCTTTACTTTCTTTTGCTTTTTGTATTAGTTGTTTGAAAAACACTAGAAGTTGACAGGAGGTTTTCTATATATTGTCCAAGAACTTGGTTTTCTGATTTTAGCTTCAGATTTTCTTCCTTAACTGCATCTATTCTTGCTGAGAGAACTTCAAGTGTGTGTTGGAGTTCCAACACTTGATTAATAAGTTGTGTTTTTTCCTCCAGTTCCACCTGATTTTCGGCCAATGGAATCCGTGTCAGTATTCAACATCTTGGGTAAAAAACTTTTGGGTCTCAGATACAAAACCCTTGATGAATGGTCTGCTGCTTGTAGCACCAGGAGAGGGGAGGGGATTCAGAAGAAGACGCCCAAGGCTGGGGCACTTGGACCAGAAGACACCTACAACTCCCTTGAGTTCATTTTTAAATGGACCTCTTATTGTTGTGTATGGATTTAAGAGTGAGTCTGCATCCACATGATATCAACAAGTTAATTTCATTTCGTTTATTTTATTTTCATTAGATTTTTGTTTTGGGGGGAATTCCTTTAATAATTTTCAAAATAAAACTAGTTAAGAGAAGTAATCTTTGTTTTTTTTTAGTTGATATAAAATATATCTTAAAGTGAACAAAAATAATTGTCTTAATTTTAAAGCCTGTTACATCAAACATGTTTTAAGCTGAGTGCCTTTCCTCAACATGTTAAAAAAGAAAATATATCTGTCATATATCAAACATGATATTTATTGCTGTGAACATAGTCCCAAATATTACAGATTTGGTCAATTGTGTGAGAAAGAGCAAGAGCCTTCAGGAAATCAGGTGAGAGAAATAGGAGTGGCAAAGAAACTCATGACTCGTACTAGAAAGATGTATATTCCTGGGGACAAGAGGTAGAGTGCAGAGAAAGCAGCTAGAAAAGATAATGAGTGGTAGACTAGAGACAAGCATAAGGGCACACTGAGAGGAGTAAATATGGACATAATTTGGATGAATAAAATATAGTACTACATGTTATTATGGGCAAATAACTATAGACACTAATAATTTTAAAAGAACAACTAAATATATCACTGTATTATTAATATTAAGTATACAACTGTGCAAGCTACTAGAAATTATCTATAGATGAATACATATTCAATGCAATTGCAAAATACAAAACACATACAAATTAGAAAAAGGATAAATAGGAATAAGGTGTGGAAGCCATGCTGCTTTACATAATTATTTTTATGTAATTATTTTTAAATGAACATTATATTTAGAAAGAATAAATGAAGATACCTTGTAGAAAAAGAAATTCATAAAATATAACTGCTTTAATGATTTTCAATAATCATGAAGAAAAGTCTTCATGGTAACCAATCTTAAAGCGACTCTATGATTGGAAGGAAAGAAAATACAGGCTTATAAAATTAGTGAGTTAATATATGGAGAGTAGCCTCAGTATATCCCTACAATAATGCCATAGCGTTTGATAAGATGTCCACTATATTAGAACAGTTTATAATATGAAACATTACATTGTAAAATGAGGCTTGAAGCTGTAATATAGATAAGAGAAAATATACACACACATATACACCATTTAGCTACATAAGTGAAGGATTCTGGGAGCTTACATGCTGAGGAGCAGGGGTGCTGCAGAGCATGTCCTTGTGGCCTCACCTAAAGGGTATTATATAACATCTAAATAATAGCGGTCCATGGAAACATGTACATAAAACCTAGTATTCCATATCCTTAGAAACAAAGCATCCTAAATAACACCAACAACATCATGAGGAAGTCTTGCCTTGGAGACATGAAGTCTACCCAGCTTCAACTTCAGGGGAACGCTCTTAATTATGACAAATGTATTTCGGACTTTAAAAGGGAAAACCCCTCCTGGATCCCCTGAAGCCTTCTCCTGCAAGGTGGACGCACTTTGTGTGGCTGATGAATTCCCTTTCAGGGCTCCAGGGAGCGCCGTAGAGTGAAAGGCTTCTCGGACTCCCGCTTTTTAAACCCGGGGATGCTGCTGTCCAAATGGTGATGTATTCTTACTCTTTTACATTTGTTCTATTTCTTTAATGTTTGAGCTAGTCATTTAATTCTAATCATTTAGTTTCTTTAATATTTTCTTAATTTTGCTAGTAACAATAAAATTAGCTTTTGAATTCTGAAGTAGTGTGAGAGTGTCTATTTCTTTTGTTCGAATCTGATCCTATCAAATTAAGCAAAAGATATACACATACACACACACACAGATCTTGTCATAGAAGGTGCTGAAGACTGATTTCTCTTTAGAGTTTTGTTTTAGTATGAGATATGAAAACTTCCCACCCAGCTTACTACAATTAAGTAAAGTCATACCTGCACAGTACAATTCTGTTTAGTCTTGTTTCCCTAACTAAGTCCTTTAGTTAGAATATGCACCATTTGAGAAGAAATATATCTGTAAATCACTATACCATGTTTAATATATACATAATGAATGTTTGAAAGGCAATTCTAGAAATAAAATTTTCATCTAAACTAGTATTTTCAAGATCCCAATATGTATAAGGTTGTCCAAATACCAATGAAATATATAAACATGAATCAATAGAGTCTTTGGCCTTAATCCATTATCACTGTGCTTCCACAAGCTAGGAAAAAAACAAAGAAAACTATTGTTAATTAGCAAGTAAGAATAAATTTATGCATCTATAAATACCTCCCCATGATGCTGAAATACAATCAATATTTACTTGCATATTTATGTGTGATACTTTGCTAGATGCTCTAAAGAATAAATAAGAATAAATAAACCCTTCTCTTAAGCAGTTTATGGTCTTAGTCTTATTGTAGAGAAAGAAACATTCTACAGAGACTCATTTGATTTTGAAAGGACCACATCAAATTAATCTTTGATTCTTTTAAATTTACATCTTAAATATAACGTCCCAACTCATTCTTTTGATTGCTACGAATGATTCATGCATAGTAAAGGCAGTACTGAAAGATTTTGTAACAATATGTGGGAGAGTTAATCATCTGGGTTTACATTTAAAAGTATTTATTAAGCCCTGCAAATATCTTTTTTTGCTGTTGTTCTTTTCATGCTGTTGATTCATTATTGTCAGAAGCCTTCTGCCAGATTTGGAAAACAAGTATCTATATATTTCTCAACTACTGAAGGAAATATGCTACAGCTAGTGCTTCATTTATCTACACACAGGCACACACACACACCTACACATTTGTTAGTTAACTCTAAAGTTAGAGAGACATAGTACATTTACTTGGAAATTAAGCTCTGCTGCTTTTAATGGAGAACATACACTAATTCTTAAACAGATTGCTTTTCTATGTAATCAAAAAAAAAACAAAAACATGTTTAGTCACAGATAAATGATCAAAATTTTAACTGTCTTAGCAAAATGACCTCACATTATCAAGAGATGACCTCACATTATTAAGAGATGTCTCTATATTACTGAATGGTTTGTACCTCACTGAAGTGATCCAGCTTCAACTTCAGAGGAGCACTTTGCTCATATGCCCCTTTACTTACATCCATATGTCCATGCTCTAAATAATTGATGTGCCTAAATGACTTCCTATTATAGTGATTCAGTGTTCAATACACATAAATAAGATTGTATACCAAATCGAAGGTTGCTAAGTAATCATTTAATTTTTTGCCGTGTGAAGTTACTGTAATATTTCCCCATTTATTGGAGTAATTAAAGGCATAAAGCCATCCAGATTTGTTTAAATTGTACGATGCATAGACGTCATGGAAATAGTTTTTTAGGTATGACTCTCAGGAGAGTATTCCTCACATCTTTGTTCCTCAAAATAGAGATCAGTGGATTCAGCATTGGAATTACAATGGTATAGAGCACAGATGCCACCTGTGCCTGGTTCAGGGAGAACATGTTATCAGGCTGTAGATATGTGAAAATCAGGGACTCGTAGAAGATGGTTCTACCCAGGAGGTAGTATGCACAGATGAAGAAGGCTTTCTGCCTGCCCGCTGCAGACTGGATGCTCAGGATTGCAGAAATGATGGGTGTGAAGCTGAGAGCTGACCTGGATCACTGTGATCATTCCCAGATTGCCCATCACTGTGACTCCATAGATGAAAAGGAACACCAGGGAGAGGAAGACACTCAGTTTAAGGGGCTCTGATAATCCCAGGAGAATGAACTGTGACTGAGTGCTGCATTTCCTTTCTCCATTTGCTACTATATTTCAGGTTCAGGAAACAGACAAAATTTTTTGCCTATCACCTAGGAAAAAGCTAATGGAGAAAAGGTGATTTTATATTAACTTCAGGACATGTAATATTGATACTAAACCCTGTTTTTATGAGTTATAAGAAAAATACAGTTTTCAAGTTATTCCAAATGTGACATACCTCAGTGCAGCTCACTGATCAAAAATAATTTTAGCATCAAGAAAAACTTTACATGGGATTCCACAATTACTACCACAATAGAATTAATTGAAATATTCTATTATGTTAGGCAGTTTGATGGACAAGAAATATAGTCAATGACATGCTTTATGGCCACATGGAAATTGACACCTGTTCCCTGATAAACTTAATAAGCTCTGTCAAATCAGTGCTACAGTTCTTGTGATACTATATAATATACACTTTGTTTTAGTTCATTCTAATAGTAACATAAATTTACCCAGGTGAGGTTCTCTGCAATCTCATTGTTGAGGAGTGTGATATCTTAGATTGCAGGAGGATTAGATACCTGGTTCATACACGTGTGCAATGAAAGTGGAGTGAAGAAAGACTTGACTTTAAGTCATGCAACATGGAATTATTTTCCCATATATTGGACTAAATTTAAAGAAATGGGAATAAAAAGTGGTCCTACATTAGGTTTTCTCTTCTACTTAATAAAAATATATGTGCATTATTTCCCTGCCCCAGAGATAAAAGAGGAATATAAACTTTGAAACTAATCTTACAAATTTCTAGGCCAATAGTAGGAAACTAATTTGTGGTAAACACAATAGAAAGCTCAAGAGAATACATTTCCTTTCTCAAGCAGAGAGAGTTCACATGGGCCTGACTCCCCATGACCAGCTCATGTACACATTACTTCAACCTTCAGAATTAAGATGGCATTTAGGGAGCATCTCCATGGACAATTTTACTAGATTTCAAGAAAGAAATTGATGTGAAAGAAGGAGGAAAGGGGAAGAAAGATGGAAAGAATAAGAAAAGATATACCTTTGTTTTTAGTCTGTATTCTTTCTCACACTGATAGATGTTCTGTAATGTGTGGTGTTCAGATGATACGGTCCCAATTTTCCACAGATTATCTCTTAATGCCAAAAGAAGTATTTCATGCCATAAGTGCACCAAAATTTGGACTCTAAGAGTTCTCTAATTAGAAGAACTGAGTTAGACCTACTTTTGGAATACATTTTGCTCAGAATATATATTCATTTCCATTTTCAAGCAATGTGAATCTAACAAACCTGATGGACAGACATTTCCTCCCTGGTTCTTAAGTATTCAGGGTGTGTACATAATTGAGTTAAGACTTTATAATTTAATTAAGCTCCTGGGAATGGGTACCTTGAATTCCCCAAATAACAATTATTCCCTATGGAATAAAAAAAGTAAAAAATATAAAAATAAAACTATGGAAGGTACAAGATGCAAACAATTAATCTCTATGGCATATCATCAGGAAATTCTTTTCTTAATACTAACCAGGGAAACAATTATTTTAAACCACTGGAGGCACCTAACAAATTTCTTGGTGCATTATGGAATTCTATATTCCAGTAAAGTGTACGATTGCCCATCTGTGTATGTGATTGCCATTCTGAAATCACATGCACATTTCTCATGAACTTTCTCTTTCTAATAATATGACAAAATCTCCTATCTTCATGCAAGCTATAGGGTCTAAAGCCACATGAGAACTCCTACAAATACCAGAAAGAAAATGAGCCTCCTGGCCAGAAAATTATATTAATAGCTTATACAACTGAGCATGTATGTGCTAGAACCTATACTAAATTTATATAAGTATCCACTTATTTGCTCTTCTTATTATCCCACCCAAAGATCTTAAATATGATACAAGATTAAGTAGTTTAATAATGATAAGATCTGAAAAAAATGTCAGTTCTTTGTTTGTCAACCTCTCAGAGATGACTGAGGCCCAGAGAGGTATAACTTGGCCAAAGTCAAAATATAAACATCATGTTTCCCCTATCAAATGGCCTAGAGCCAGTGCTGGGGCTGCATTTTCCCTAAGGAATCCCTAATACTGACAGCCATTAAATGAGACCACCTCAAATATCTGTCTTAGATATGCTCTTATTTATAATGCAAATCTAGTCCACAATATTCCAACATGTCTGTGTATCCCTGATTGTACTTAAAGACTTTTCAATGCATACATGAACAAAAAGGAGTTTCAAGTAAAGCAGTTTTCATATTCACATCTATCATAAAATGCATTCTGGTTTTCCTTCACACCTTCCCTTTCAAAATTTACCAAAAAAAGGCAAGGTATAACCAGCCTATATATGGTGGTAACCTCCATCAGTAAAAACCTGAGTACTCAAAACCAAGGAAAAACTTGGATATATTTTTCTTCATGAGACATTCTTTAATATTTAATTCTTCAGTCAAAGGACCATAAATCATGGCTAGGCTTTTTGTCTTTTTTGGTTTCATATATATTACTTTTAGGTCAAAGTATGACATTAAACTTTTAGTTTTTCTCCCAAGATGCTCTTGTTTGTCAAAAATTCACAATGTCTAATCCACTGTAAACTTTAGGTCTTCAGTTTTCACCTGCACCTAAGAGAAGATATCACTCCAGATGCTTCACCCTCTCCTAGAAGTACATGGTGTTACTGGTTACTCACTGCTTGTGTTGTTCAGTTGCCTAATGTCTTTAGCTATCTGATGGGTCCCAGTAAATTTATGGTTTTGTAGAAGATCTAGTTTTATGTGCTATAAGAGTGGAAGCAAATCCCTTTCTAGATTTCTGCTTCCTAAATTGAAGGCAAAAGTCAGATTTTGTTTTTTAAAGATTTAAGTAAGTGAAATTTGAACAAGCTTTTTAAATTGTCATTTAGTAGATCTCACTAAAGCAGACCCCTTTAAGAAACCAAGATAGTGAATGCCTCTAAATTTTTACTCTTAAAAATTCCAGTTGAAGATAAAGAGATGGCCAGATTTGCCTCTAATGAAAAGGATAAAGGGTATGATCATATTTAATTAATTATTAAAAGATCCATTGATGGTGAACGAGTATGAAAATGTTGATATATTATGGGGAGTATGCTAAAAGAATGAGTGATGCTACTATTTAAAAAAAGTCAACACAGTTCTATTCCCATCTTTGTTTCAATATTATAAAATTTAAGGATGCTCAAACCTGTATTATTCTAGTAATAAGAAATTTATACATGGATAAGTTGACTACTTTAAATAAAGAAAAATAAATCAGGCCCATCCACATCGAGCTACATCTCCAATTATATTTTGTAACTTTCTTTAAAAACTTCACCAAATTTTTAAATATATTTTAGTTTTTGAATAATAATATGCTAATTAAGTTTGTAAAAGTAATTCAATGCAAGCAAAAATCACATAAGATTTATTGCCACAGGAAACGAAAGGTGAATTTACATGTTTTTTTGTGTGTGTTTTGTTATTGTTGCAAAGGAATGCACTAGTGTGATTAAAAAGGAATATAAGTCTGGGTAGTAAGTGGAATTGAAGTATGAGTTAAGGGACAAAAGAATTGAAATAAAATATGATGATCCCTGTATTTCAAAGGAATCATGATGGATATCATATAGCTATAGTACATAATGGGGGGGAGGGGCTAAAGGTTTGTATTTTTCATGTTAATCTTACAATGAAAAATACTGATATAAATCATACTCTACATAGCAGCTATGGGAGCTACCACAAGTAATTTGAAAAATAAAGTTGGAGAAAGGAATAATATTCAAAAAGTCTTTTTGCCTATGTGGTTGAATCCCCAAATTATTGTCTTTATTATGTCATCCACTAATTTTAAAACATTGGTCAGAGCATTTAAACAGTAGAGAGCTCCATTTCCTCAGAATACTTAAGAGGAATTTGTGTCTTCATTCACAAAAATGTAATCATCCTTTGCCAAGTTAGGGGATAAATAACACTATCTACTATTTCAAAATGTATTATTCATTATTGACTCCAATCAATAATATAGTCACCAGCAAATACTAAAAGGATAGTAAGAAAATGTTATAAACAATATTTTTTTATTAAATTTCATAACTTAGATGGCATGTACAATGCCTTACAATGCTTACAACAGAAGAAAAGTGTAAGTGGAATATTCCTACATCTCTTAAAGGAACTGAATTATTCCTTACAAACATTCCAAATGACAAAACCTTGGAAATTGTTTTCCAAATTTGAAAATATCACCCTTCCCTCAGACTGGAATTTCTGCTATGTGAAACCTCCTCAACCATTCAGAATTGGACAACATCTTGGGAGAGAGCAGAGTAACAAAATATCATTGCCAACAGAAACAAACAGGATACATATTCAAAATCATAGAAATATAAATAAATGAAAGCAAGTCTGGAACAGTCCATAAAAAAGACAATAAAATATAAAGAGCCTATAGATATATAATAAGATATAATGAAGCAAGTCATTTCTGGGAGGGAAATTTATAACTCTAAATGCTCACATTAAAAAGAGAAAAAGGCTTCAAATCAGAGAATTAGTTTCAAACTGGAAGAACTAGATAAAGAGCAAACTAAACACAGTGAGCAGGTGGAAGAAAGTAGCAAAAATTAGAGCAGAGATGAATGAAATTGAAAACAAAAACAATAGAGATAATCAACAAAACCAAAGGCTGTTTCTTTGAAAAGATCAATAAAATTAACAAACCTTTAGCTAGGATGATAAAGAAAAAAAGAGACAAAATACAGATAATGAAATTAGATGTGAAAAAGGGGACATTATTACCAACCCCACTGAAATAAAAAGGAATGTAAGATGATACTGTGAATAACTGTACACCAATAAATTAGATAACCTAGAGGAAATGGAAAAATTCTTAGAAACACGCAAACTACCTTCATTGACTTGGAAGAAAAATCACAAACCCATTATCAGTAGGGTATTGAATCAGTAATTAAAATCATCCCAACAAAGAAAAGCCCAGGAACAGATGGCATCACAGAATTCTATCAAACATTCCAAGAAGACTTAACCCCAATTTAGATTGTATATATGATAACAGAATAAAAATTTAAAAATTCTATTAGGAGAAGTTTTCCCAACTCTTTTGAAACTATGAATAATTTTTAAATTATAAAAACTTACACTGTATATAAAAAACACATTTAATTGTCACTAATATGAGCCAAAGTAAAAATTTTGTCATTTTATTTCAGCTTTTAAGATAAAAAGAAATAATGGATTAAAAAAGAAAGGTCATAAATTGAACAAAAATTAAGTGTGATGGATGCACAGCTGTATGAGGGTACCCAGGGGCAAATGATTGTACACTTTGGATCTTTGGATAATTGTATGGTATCTGAACAATCTCAATAAAAATGAAAAAAAAAAAAAGAAAGGTCATAATGCATATACAAGATGAGACTTGTAAAAAATAATATTAATAAAAATAAGTGCTTATCGAAGACATCTCTGATTGCAAACAAAACAAAGAAGAATTGCTATAAACATGGGTTCTAGCCAATATTGAGTTCAGAGAAAAACATAATATTTCAGTAATTTATCCGGACCTTATATACGTAAAGTTTAAATTTTTAATATGATTTCAAAATGTAAATGAAAATAATGCACATTACAATTTACAATATTAGAATAAATTAATGAACAGTAATGTACCAGTGAAAATTCAATAGCATTTTCCTCCTAAAACAGAGGTTGAAGTTTGCCTTAAACTTTCAAAAATCATTCAAGAAAATGAACAAATATAATTCTGCAAAGAAAATCTTAGTAGAAAGTAAATGAATACAAATCACTTAAATGTAAAAAATATATTTTCAGTAACCATTTCTCCAGTATAAATAAAAAAGAATCAAGCATTTGCAAAATGAAGAAATAGTATTTTTGTAATATACATTGAATAGCACAGAAAATTGAAAGTGTAATTCTAGATTATATAGAGGAATTTTATAAAGGAAATTTTAGCCACCTACCTGACTAAAGTTTGTGAATGAAACAAAATTTTGATTCATTATCAATTCTTAGCTTTTCTCTATTAAAAATTTTAAAACAAATAACCCAGGAATTTAATCAAATAATTTATTTCTTTTTAAAAAACTTGAAAAACTTCTAGAAATTAGGAAAAGGGAAACAATTGTTTTAATCATATAGAAATTAAAGAATCACTAACTACCAAAGCTTGTTGACACATCACAGAATGGTAGGGTTTTCAAATTATTCGCAGGTAAACAAAAAAGTGATATCACTGCCTGGAGATAGGTAACCACACGAATTTACAAAACTTCAGGTGTTAAAGCATTGTTAGAGGAGATTCTTGACTTCACTCACGACCCAGGAAAACATTTGTCTCCCAAATTTAGATGGCATAAGAATTACCAAATGTTAAAGTGATGAGTGGAAACTGAAAGCTGCAAAAGATAAGTAGAAGATGACAAAATTCTGTAAATTTAGTTAATATCTCTCTCTCACACACACACACACACACATACATATACACATATGAAAAATTCATCTAGAAGACCATGAATAAAACGATCAAAAATGGTTAGGATATTTATACTATCTTCAACAATTCAAAATATTTTACAAATTTTCTTCAATGCTCACATTTCCTTTTTTCCATAACTTAATTCTATTGCAAGATTTTACTTTGTTCTAAGACCAAATATGAAAGTACTCTTTTGCATTTAGAGCTATTTGTTTGATTATGAATAAGATTTTTTAAAAGAGCATTTGTAAGACAGCAGTGGAGATTTTCGTAACAAATTTATTGTGCATTCAAAAGTTTTCAATACTGTAACTGTTCTGATGATTAGATTTAAAATATATTAGGAGGGCATTAAATATTTTCTGTTCATCCTCTGATTTAATCTTTACAACAACTCCATGGCTTTAGAATTATTATTTATCCTGTACAGTTGAGGAAAGTACATTTAAGTTTTCCTGCCAAAGAATCCCTGAAGACCATTTCTTATCATGCCATTTTTATTGTATCTTAAAGTCCCATGTCTTGAACTTTTTCTCTCCTTTTTTTCTGTTTTGGTAACCAACACCTGTTAATTCTCCGGAATTTCTTGTTGCAGAGGAGGATGAAAATATCCCCTAATGCCACCTTGCTGCATCCATAGAAATATTTGCTATTTTCACATTATTTACTGCTAGACAATTCTTCAAGAGAAGCTTCAACTAATCTCTTACCTCTGTTTTCCATTGAAGACTGTTGATAGGAAAGTCATAAGAATACATGAATCAGTCTTTCAATGAAGTGAAATATTTTCATTTTAGGGAAACTCTCAGCTAGAGTTTTCTGCATTTTTCTGCATGGATTCTGAATACACACACACACACACACACACACACACACACACACACACACATCACTACCAGTTTCCATACAATCTTCTGTTTATTCTTCCTGGAAGAATTTATCCAAGAGATCCTTATAGCTTGTTTACTTCCTTCATTATTTTTTTTTTTAATACTCATGACCCAAAACAACTCATAGCTCTTTTCAGCCCTTAATTATTTTTCCCTAGTATTTGTATGGTACTAGTATGGTATTCCTATTAATTGTGGCCCTTAGAATTCAAAAGGTTTTTCCCCATACCATTCTGTTGTCAACTCTCTGTACCAGTGTCATGCCTATCTATATTTGTAGTGCTGATCAGCTGAAGCAAACTCTTTCAATCCTATTGGCCTTCAATACAGCTCTGGTACTTATAATCCCACTAGCAGAGAATCACACCTTTAAATTCACCATCATTAACATATATGAACATATTAGATTATCATTTTCCATCACTAGATTCTGTCTATCACTAAGTCTCCAATATTCTACGGTATAATACATTGATTTTACATTGTTCAGGGAGATCATAGAAGTAGTAATAGATATCTCTCTTCTTGTGTTTGACTTACTTCACTCAGCATTATATCTTCAAGGTTCATCCATGTTGCCATATGTTTCAGGACGTTGTTCCTTCTTACTGCAGCATAGTATTCCATTGTATGTATATACCACACTTTGTTTATCCACTCTTCTGTTGAAGGACATTTGGATTGTTTCCATCTCTTGATGATTGTGAACAATATTGCTATGAACATTGGTGTATAAATGTCTGTTCATGTCACTGCTTTCATGTATTCTGGGTATATAATGACAAGTGGAAGTCCTGGATTGTAGGGTAATTCAATATTTAGTGTTCTGAGAAACTGCCAAATTCCCATCCACGGCAGCTCTACCATTATACATTCCCACCAGGAATGAATAAGAGTTCCAATTTTTCCACATCCTCTACAGCATTTATTGTTTCCTGTTTGTTTAATGTCAGTCATTTTTATTGGTTCTCATTTGCATTTATGAAGAAGAACATTTTTTCACGTGATTTTTAGCCATTTGTATTTCCTCTTAGGAAAAATACCTTTTCATATTTTTTTGCACATTTTATAATTGAGCTGTTTGTACTATTGTTGTTGAGTTGTAGGATACATCCTCCAATTTGTTGCTTAAAAAATGTCACCTGTTCAATGAATTCTTTCTAATGTTCCTATTTAAAATTTCAGCAATTACCTTTTCCCCAAACCCCTCTTCCTTTAGTGTTCTCCATAACATTTACTGTCATTTGAAACATCATTTATTTACGTACTTACTTGGAATACTATCTCTCTCTGCCCACTAGAATGTCAGCTCCAAAAGGGAGGAATTTTTTAAAGCTTTTTTTTGAATTATTTATCAACAGTGCCTAAATGTACAGTTTGAGTATTAATAAATATTTCCCTTATAAATATTTAGTTTACTATCCACAATCACTTGAGAGGGGACAAAAATGCATTATTATTACCACTTACAAGTGGAGACATGTAGTGACTTCCCCATCTCTACTAAGCAGTTAAACTGCAAAAACAATATTGCAACCAGGGTCCCTAACTGACCCCTAAGGTAAGCTTTAGTATTGCTTCTCAGTATGGTATTCCCTGATGTTAGAACACAGGTGATCATAGGCTATGGGTCAGCTACACAGAAGATATGTATACCAATAAGCTGCCCATTAGAAAATGCCTATGTTTACCAGGAAGATTAGTGACTCAACTCTGTTTTACAGGTTACAGTATTCAGGGATGCCATTATGTCCGTATCCCGACTGTTCTGTGTCATTTCATTGCTCAAGGCCTTCTGTGTCTATATATGGTATTTCCTGGCAAAGTTCAACTTTAGGAAGGCAATATATTGCAACAGAACATAAAAAAAGTGGTTTGCAAATAAGATGAGTTGGTATCTCAGATCTTATGCCCACTAGCAGTGTGACCTTGGCCTGATTACCTGATCTTTCTGTACTCCATTTTGCTCATCTGTAAAATGGAGGTAATGCCAGTATCTACCATGTAGTGATATTGTGAGAAATAAATCTGCTATTGCATGCAATGAGCTTAGAAACTAAAACCAGTTATGTAGTGATCAATGTAATTATAAATAACTCTTACGAGTTTATTCAACTAATATTCACTGAGTACATACTGTCCTGGGTACTGGAGGTACAGGTGCTAATTAAGACCTCATTATCGGCCTTTCCAAGTTTATAGTAAAGTAAGATTTTGTGACTCTTTTTTGAATGTGGTAAGAATTGGGCAGGCTGGATATAGTATGAGAGAAAGGACAAAAATAAAAGCATCTTGAGAGAAGAAAAAAGTTTATGACTAGTTTGTGATGTGAGGAGAGCTTCAAAGGCTGAGGGAATAGTAATACCTCTTGATAGATACAAGCTGTGATTAATAATATGCAAAAATATAATTTATATTCTTTATTACCACATTAAGTCATGCCTACTGACCATCCTCAAAATACTGTATGAGACTTAATTTAATTTGAAGATGCTTTTTTCTTTTATTTGGCATATGTTCATTGAACCACTGTGATTGCGTTTCTCTCCAGGGGACACATACATTAGAATTCCCTCGACAATTCATTTAATATGAAGGTCTCAGTATTCCACATAAAACTTTTTGACACAAAATACCTGTGAATTTGCTTGCAAACAAGCTTCCCAAGCAATTCCTTTGTACACTAAGACTAGTAAAGACCTTTTTTCACCTAAGTACATGACGTCATGCAAAGTTCAAGGAAAAAGAATTAGTAAAATATTGCAAATCATTCATTCTTTCAGAAAAACACTTATTTTCCTTTCTTATTTTAAATTCATTATAGAGTGTTAAGTATGTGCTGAGCAGTGATAGAACAATAATGAACTAGACTCCATCCCTGCCTTTGAATGTTTGACATATATGGAGGAAAAAGCAGGTACAATATAAATAGACTTTGCTAGAAACTTAGATACAGCAAAAATAATTTATTTAGTCTCGTGTGTGAGGGGAGAAATAATAAATATTACAAAAAGGAGGGTCCAGTGAACTGGGCCTTGTCCAAAAAGTAGAGTTTGAGAGGCAAAGACAATTCCAAGAAGGCAGTGGACATGTAGGTCATTTGTATCGATAGTGCAGGTGCAGGTAGAGGTGTAAAAATAGGCATAGCTATCACTGTCAGTTCAGTTAACCCATAGATACAGGTGCACAGATAAAATCTGTAAGTAATTTATTACAAAGTAAAATGTAATAATAAAAGAGAGATATGAAATAATTTTGTGTAGTATACAGAAAAAGATGATTTTGGATGGCATGAGCACATTTAGAGAAAATGAATTCAGTTGTCCTTAACATGGATTGTACCTATTCATCTTCTTTGTTTCTATTTGTTTCAAGAGCAAGCACGGACTCCCAGGATGCTCATTAAAAATGGCAGTACAATAACAGAATTCATTCTCCTGGGGCTTTCAGATCGCCCAGACCTCCAGCCTCTCCTCTTTGTGTTGTTTCTGGTTGTTTACCTTGTCACACTCTTAAGCAAACTGGGTATGATCATGCTGATCAGAAAGGACCCTCGTCTTCACACTGCCACGTACTTCTTCCTCACTAACTTAGTCTTTGTGGACTTGTGCTACACCTCGAATGCAACTCCACGTATGCTGATGGCTTTCTTATCTGAGAAGAAGACCATTTCCTATGCTGGTTGCTTCACTCAATGTTATGTTTGCATTGCACTCATACTTTCCGAATTCTACATGTTGGCAGCAATGGCCTATGACCGTTATGTGGCCATATGCAACCCACTGCGCTACAGTGTGAAAATGTCCAGGAGAGTCTGCATCTGCCTGACCACATTTCCTTATGTCTGTGGATTCTCAGATGGTCTCTTCCAGGCCATCCTGACCTTCCACTTGACCTTCTGCAGATCCAACATCATCAACCACTTCTACTGTGCTGACCCACTGCTCATTAAGCTTTCTTGCTCTGATACTTATGTCAAGGAACATGCCATGCTCACATCAGCTGGCTTCAACCTCTCCAATTCCCTCACCATCATCCTGGTGTCCTATTGCTGCCATCCTCAGGATCAAATCAGCTGAAGGAAGGCACAAGGCATTCTCCACCTGTGGTTCTCACATGATGGCTGTTACCCTATTTTATGGAACACTCTTCTGCATGTATGTGAGACCACCAACAGAAAAGACTGTTGAGGAATCTAAAATAGTAGCTGTCTTCTACACATTTGTAAGCCCAGTGCTTAATCCATTGATCTATAGTCTGTGAAACAAGGATGGAAAGCAGGCACTGAAAAATATCTTCAGATGCAATATGGTCACAATGATGGCAATGCCCCCACTTTCCATTAAACCATAATTCTAAACCTTTGGCTCAAAATCTTTGCATTGTGATGCTATTTGTTATTCTCTATGAATATGTCTCTTGTGTCTCAGCTTAAAGGCTAAGGTCCAGGTAATGAGGAGCTGCATTTTTAAATCTAGGCTACCTCTCCCCAACTTGTGGTCCATGAACCTGCAAAATCAGCATAGCCTCAGAGCTTGTTAAAAATGCAGAATCCCATTGTAACCTCTGATCTCTGTATACAAATCTGCATTTTAACCAAATCCCTAGGTGGTTTTTAAGCTTTTTACAGTTTGAGAAGCACTGTGCTAGGTCCCAAATTCTCTACTTGTGTGCCTTGGCACATTGGTGTTCTCTGACTGCTTACAAATATATATAGTATGACCATGTTCTCAGTTCAGTTCCTTGAATTTCCTTTATCCTCAGTCCCATATATTTAGAGTGGTCTTTAAGAAACACATCTTTCTACACTCTCTGAGTAAAAGCAGAAACAATGGCTCAGGAAGGTGGTTTACTGTTTCTGAATAAAGTGTTTGTATAATGGTGGGGATAGCAATGGGAAAAGATGGTGGGGTCATACTTGAATTTGTGAATCTGGATCAAAGAGCTATAGGAACTCACCCCCTCCCTCTGAAACTCCAGCTTAGGCAGAACACTTTCTCTATAGCCTTCCTTTGTAAAACCTACAATAAATTGATGTGCAAGGAAGGACTAAACTTGAAGTAAAATAGAGGATTCAAAGAAGCAATAGGACCTAACAAATATTTGAAGATTGCTTTTATTCCTGATTATGCTTAGTTAAGTAAAACTAACTCAGACACTCAGGAAGACGAGTGGACACCCAGGAAGGCACCCAGGAAGACGAGTGGGGCTCAGCAAATTCTGGATGGTACTGAGTCTTCGAGGACCCTGGGGATGCCCCAGGGATAGAGAGGCTGATCCCAAGGTGCCAAGGGTTCAATGCTTGGAACAGCAGGCTGGAGACCCGGGACCCCAGGCACCGGTATGCAAATCTGCTTCTTGCTTTTCTCACTTCCTTAAAAATGGGTGGTGTTTCCAGTATTCCAGCTGACAGTCCATTGGGCTGCCTGCAATGAAACTGAGATAATCTTCCCACTCCAGAGCCTAAAAGGAAAAAGCGGCTATACCCCTATTTTACAATTAGGTCTCTTTTGTTAAAAAAAGGAGCGAAAGTAGCAAGAAACTCTTTATGTACAATTTTTGTGGCCTTATATCAGAAAAAAAATCCATGAAGGGCTCTTGAAAATTATGTTATGCCCAGGAGGACTGACAGGAACCTCCTCCTCATGATCCTTCTTTGTGGTAGGAGACAGGTATTTTAAATGACCATCCTTTAAGTAGCCCTCCCCTGTACAATTCTGTCCCAGAAACTGAAGTGCCTCTAGAACCCCCTAGGGTCAAGACCCTGACCTCCTCAGCACCTTCCTTACCTCCACCCTACCCTAGCCCAGCAGTATGTACATGCAGTGGGGCCCCTACCACCCCACGAAGGAAAAAAAAAGGGAAAGAGAATGGTATGTTTCCCATTTGGAAAGTGGCAAACGGGGACATGGAAACCATCAGCTTTCATGTTCCTTTTTCTATGGCTAATCTGGCACAGGGTAAGACACAGGAAGGTTCTCAGAGGACCCTCCAGATTTATGGAGGAATTTACAAACCTGGTATTAGCTTTTGATTTTATGTGGGGGATGTGCAAGTCATTCTTTCCTCTTGTACTCCCTTGGAAAAACATCAAATCTGGACCATAGCCCAGGGCCATGCAGACCAACTTGTGTGTCAGCAGCCTGCCCAACATGCAGTAGGAGCAGTAGCATTTCAAAATGTTAATCCAAACCGGAACTAGCTTGTCAAATAGAAGGAATAAGAGTGTACCACAAACTTCTAAATTATAATATGCTGCAGAGTATAACTAAGGAGGATAAAGAGAACCCTGCCCTATTTCAGAAAAGGCTGGTGGAGGCTATGAAAAATATACCCAAGTAGACCCCAAATCCCCAGAAAGGCAGATAATGCTTAAAACATGTTTTATTGGTCAGTCAGCTATAAGCCAAAACTTCATCTTCAACAAACAGGACTTTAAAAGAAAAACAAGGCAGGTATATAAATTATGTTCTACCTGTTACTTAACATAACCCTAGTAAATGTGTTAAAGTAAAACAGGAGAAAACTTCTGCTATAGTTTATCAAATATTCTTATTTCTAAAAGTAGTTTCAGTAACCAAAAAACAAAGAAATCAAAGTATGGGATAGTCAGCCACACTTAGCTAAAGCCAAAGCCCTGCTCCCAGAGAACTTAGCTCAAAAACCAAGGCTAATTGCCCTCCCCTGAGCTCTAGAACTAGGAAAAGGGAAAAAAGTGAGGCTTTCTCCCAATTAATCACCACCAAGAGATACTCAGTCTCTTAGATCTTGTGCTCTTATTGACAAAAATAGCTGTGATTTGTTGCCCTTACCATCAAAAAATAATACTAACATCTCTTGGAAAAATAACAGGTTCAACATGACAGCCAAAGTCAGAGCCCAATAAACCAAGGCCCCTCCCCCCTTTTTTATCATTTTTATTGGGATTGTTCAGATACCATACAATTATCCAAAGATACGAAGTGTACAATCCTTGCCCCTGGGTACCCTCATACAGCTGTGCATCCATCACCACACTTAATTTTTGTTCAATTTTTAGAAACTTTTCATTCCTCCAGACAAGAAATAAAGTGAAAGATGAAAAAAGAAAAAAAGAAAAGGAAACTCTAATCCTCCCCTATCCCTAACCAACCCCCCTCAATTGTTGACTTGTAGTATTGGTATAGTACATTTGTTACTGTTCACGAAAAAATGTTGAAATACTACTAACTGTAGTATATAGTTTATAATAGGAATATATTTCTTCCCTATATGCCCCTCTATTATTAATTTCTAATTGTATTGTCATACATTTGTCCTGGTTCATGGAAGCGATTTCTAGTATTTGTACAGTTAACCATGGACTTTGCCCACCATAGGATTCAGTTTTATACATTCCCATCTTTTAACCTCCAACTTTCCTTCTGGTGACATATATGACTCTGAGCTTCCCCTTTCCACCTCATTCACACACCATTCAGCACTGTTAGTTATTCTCACATCTTGCTACCGACACCCCTGTTCATTTCCAAACATTTAAGTTCATCCTAGTTGAACATTCTGCTCATACTAAGTAACTGCTCCCCATTCATGTCTATGAGTTTACATGTTATAATTAGTTCCTATCATTGAACCCTGCAATAATTGTCCTTATGTGTCTGGCTTATTTTACTCAGCATATTGCCCTTGAGGTTTTGTCATCAACTCATTTTTTTTTTTTTTAATATGGTTTTGTTCACTCACCATACATTCCATCCTAAGTAAATAATCGATGGTTCTCTGTATGGTCATATATTTATGTGTTCACCACCTTCACCACTATCTATATAAGGGCACCTACATTTCTTCCACAAGGCAGGAGGGAGAGTCAAAGAAAGTAGAGAGGCAAAAGAAAGAGGAAAAAAAATGACAGCTAGGAAGCAGCAAAAGGAAAAATAACCTTAAATCAAAGTAGAATAAAGAATCAGACAATACCACCAATGTCAAGTGTCTAACATGCCTCCCCTATCCCCCCCTCTTGTCTGCATTCACCTTGGTATATCACCTTTGTTACATTAAAGGAAGCATAATACAATGATTCTATTAGTTACAGTCTCTAGTTTATGCTGATTGCATCCCTCCCCCAATGCCTCCCCATTTTTAACACCTTGCAAGGTTGACATTTGCTTGTTCTCCTCGTAAAAGAACATATTTGTACATTTTATCACAATTGTTGAACACTCTAGATTTCACCAAGTTACACAGTTCCATTCTTTATCTTTTCTCCTTTCTTCTGGTGTCTCACATGCTCCCAACCTTCCTCTCTCAACCGTATTCACAGTTATCTTTGTCCAGTGTACTTACATTGTTGTGCTACCATCTCCCAAAATTGTGTTCCAAATCACGCACTCCTGTCTTCTATCACTCTAGTGCTCCCTTTAGTATTTCCTGTAGGGCAGGTGTCTTGTTCACAAAGCCTCTCATTGTGTTTGTCAGAAAATATTTTGAGCTCTCCCTCATAGTTGAAGGACAGTTTTGCTGGATATAGGATTCTTGGTTGGTGGTTTTTCTCTTTCAGTATCTTAAATATATCACACCACTTCCTTCTTGCCTCCATGGTTTCTGCTGAGAGATCTGCACATAGTCTTATTAAGCTTTCTTTGTATGTAATGCTTTTCTCTTGCTGTTTTCAGGATTCTCTTTGTCTTTGACATTTGATAATCTGATTATTAAGTGTCTTGGCATACGTCTATTCATATCTCTTCTGTTTGGAGTACGCTGCGCTTCTTGGATCTGTAATTTTATGTCTTTCATAAGAGATGGGAAATTGTCTATTATTGCTTCTTCCCCTTTTACCTTCTCTTCTCTTTCTGGGACACCAATGATATGCACATTCTTGTACTTTGTTTTATCCTTGAGTTCCTGGAGACGTTGCTCATATTTTTTCATTCTTTTCTCCATCTGCTCCTTTGTATGTAGGCTTTCAGGTGTTTTGTTCTCCAGTTCCTGAGTGTTTTCTTCTGCCTCTTGAGATCTGCTGTTGTATGTTTTCATTGTGTCTTTCATCTCTTGTATTGTGCCTTTCATGTCCATAGATTCTACTAGTTGTTTTTTTGAACTTTCAATTACTGCCTTATATATGCCCAGTGTTTCCTTTACAGCCTCTATCTCTTTTGCAATATCTTCTCTAAACTTTTTGAATTGATTTAGCATTAGTTGTTTAAATTCCTGTATCTCAGTTGAAGTGTACGTTTGTTCCTTTGACTGGGCCATAACTTCATTTTTCTTAGTGTAGGTTGTAATTTTCTGTTGTCTAGGCGTGGTTTCCTTGGTTATCCAAATCAGGTTTTCCCAGACCAGAACAGGCTCAGATCCCAAGGGAAGAAATATTCAGTATCTTGTTTCCCTGAGGATGTGTCTTAGAAAATTGCTCCACCCTGTGATGCCTCAGGTCACTGTGCTTTTCTGCCCAGCAGGTGACGCCTGTTAGCCTATAATTCTTGACTAGTGTGAGGAGGTATGGCCGTGTTCCCCCAGGCTCTGGGGTCTGGTTCTGAATGGAAAGGGCCCCACCCCTTTCCTCTTAGAGAAGATAGATCCCCTAGGGGGGAGGTCATTAGCATTTCAATGGTCTCTTTCTCTGCTTGTGCTATCTCCACCCTTCCCTGAGTCACAGCCCTGGAAACTGAAAATGACTGGTGCTTTCTCCACTGAGCCAAAAAAGAAATAGATAGTCCCCTTCAGACCTAGTCCAAGGCGACCCTCCAGCTCTCCAAGGTCAGTCATCACCCAAAGCCTCTGTCTGTTTTTTGGGGATTTGTACCTGTAGTGAGCAGTTCACACTCACTACTTAAAACTCCAGTTGGAGCTCAGCTGAGCTATATTTGCTTGCTGGCAGAGAGCTTCTCTCTGGCACCACGAGGCTTTGCAGCTTGGGCTATGGGGGAGGGGGTCTCGTGACTTGGATCCACAGTTTTTACTTACAGATTTTATGCTGTGTTCTCAGGAATTCCTCCCAATTCAGGTTGCTGTATGATGAGTGGACGGTCTCATTTGTCCCCCCGCAGTTATTCTGGATTATTTACTAGTTGTTTCTGGTTTTTTATAGTTGTTCCAGGGGGACTACTTATCTTCCACTCCTCTCTATGCTGCCATCTTTCCCAACTCCAAACCAAGTCCCTTTTAAGCCTCATTCCTACACCCCTTAACTTGCCATATGCATCTTCTTTTTCCCAGGTGAGCAGGAATGAGCTTCCCAGCTAGGACTCTGTATTAGTTAGGGTTCTCTAGGGAAACAGAATCAACAAGAGATAACTAAATATAAAATTTCATAAAGTGTTTCAAGCAACTGTGGGGATGCATGAGTCCAAATTCTGTAGTGCAGGCAGCAAACTGGCAACTCTGAGGCAGGTGTTTGATGAACTCCCCAGGAAATGCTTCACTGGCTAGTCAAAGAAGAAATGAAGGTCCTCTATCTTCCTTGCTTAAAAGTCTTCAACTTGGATTAAATCCAACTGATTGAATCCTCTCATTGTGGAAGACACACCCTTTATTGATGTAATCAGTCACAGCTGCAGCCAATTGACTGATGGTATAATATGCCAGCTTTCTGGTTTATTAACTAGCCACAAATATCCTTGCAGTAATGGTTAGGCCAGTGTTTGCTTGACCAGACACCTGGACACCATCACCTGGCCAAGTTGACACATGAACCTGGCCATCACAGATTCCCTCTTGAATCTAAAGGATCGCCATTCCTTACCCTCTTCCCCAGTCATTCTTGACTAATGCCTCATCTAGGCCTGGTCACTTCTATCTTCATCTTGCTATTAATTGACCCTTGAATTTTTAATCTTCTCACCAAGTTTATTTCTTGCAGACTGGAAGCCTTTCACACCAAACTAATGCTGATGTGAGGACTTTTAGCCATTCCAACCAGCCCTCTGGACTCCTCCCCTCTTGACTTAAATAAGATAGCCAGAAAGTTCTATGCCCCATCAGGTAGGGCCTATACCCCTGATAAACAAGAAGTATCTACAGAAGACAAACCTACATCCCTCAGCAACTCTTAAGATTAAGGGGCAAAAATCTCTGAGCAAGAAGTTGAGGCAGGCTAGAACAGGGAGAGAGGAGAGAGGAGAAACCATGAAGGAACCCTTGAGCAAGGGCAGTTAATCAAAGTCTGGAGAACCTGTCCTGGACAGACAACCTGCCTGGGGCCTACCTACTTATAGGAAACACCCAGAGGCAGCCCATCCACCCAAATGCACTATCTACCACAAGAGAACACCCTGGAGAGAAGGGGGTGTAGGAGAAAGAGCCCCAAACAAGGAAGGGGGAGGGGGAGTAAGTAAAGCTAAGCAATAAAAGCAGATGGCACCACATTGTGGGGGCCTCTTGCCTCTGACCTTCTTTTCTTTGCAAGAGTGCCTGTATGTTCTCCTACATGTGTACCTAATAATTTTTCTACCTGCTTAAGAAGTATTTCAGGAAGACACCTTCTCTAAATTTCTTTCTTCCCTTCAACTTGAACCTTGACTGCATGTAAAGGTGACACCACCCTTGTTAAAGCTGAAACAATTTTTCAGAGTATTAGGGGAACTGAGCAGTGGCAATGAGCACTTACATGACAGAGCCCCAAAGTGGAAGTGAATGTTTGGAATACAAAGTCTGGGACACCCCAGAGCCACTGAGGTCCTTTCATACCTTATTTTTTCCCTAATCACTCTTGCTCCCCCATAATAATAATTTTATCTATCTATAGATATGTATCTATAGGTATAAGTATCAATAGATATCTCTCTTTAGAGATAGCAATTGATACACATGCACATATAAGTATTTGTTTATAAACTATATATATGCTTTATACATAGAAAGTGTAAGATTTACTTTCATCCACAAATATGAATTTTTGACCTTTCAGGCACAAAAACATCCCACAAAACTGAGGAGATCCTGAGCTGTGTCTTAAAAATTAAGTAAGATTAGGTGATAAGAGGGCCAACTGAGATACACTAGAGAGGGCAACAAGGACATATATTGGAGGGTGAAAGAGAAGCTTGAAGATATTAAGAGCATCAGACAAGGAGATCCCACTTCTACAAGGATGTGCACCATGTATCAATTCCATTTATGGCCTAGTTTATTCAGCGATGCATGGCATAGGTAAGTTTCAAGACTAATGCCTTAGATACTCTATAAAAAGGTATACCATAAAACAAATTACAGTTACAAAGAAAGGAATGTTTTCATCCTTATGTCCAAGGAAATTGTAAATGGACAAATATCATAAAGAGCTCCTGAAATGATGCCATTAAATAAAAAAAGACTGTTTCTGCAAAAGGAGCTCTATAACAATTTAGTTGTTATTAATAAGTCACATGTTTAATAGGATATTTCTTTATGCCACATTTAATTACATTTTTGGAAGGAGATGAGAAGTATCATGACATAATGGGGGTAATGGATACATGACAACATGCAACTAGAAGTCAAGAAAATAAAATGCTAAAGAAAAACTACACAACCATGACTGAGTTTATTCTCCTGGGACCGATAGATCGAGCTGAGTTGCAGCCTGTTCTTTTTGTGGTATTCCTAGTGATCTATCTTATCACAGCAATAGGCAATATGACCATGATTTTGTTAATCAGAAGTAACTCAAAACTTGACCCTCCAATGTATTTTTTCGTTAGTCACTTCTCTTTTGAAGATGTCTCTTACTCCACCACTGTCACTCCTCAGATGCTAGTTAATTTCTTATCCAAGAGAAAAACCATTTCCTTCATTGGTTGTTTGATGCAGTTCCACTTTTTCATTGCCCTGGTGATCACTGACTATTATATCCTTGCAATAACGTCTTATGGCCACTATGTGGCCATCTGTAAACCCTTGTTATATGAGTATAAAATGTCCCGACATACCTGCTTCTCTCTGGTTGCTGCTCCCTATATTTATGGCTTTGCCAATGGTCTGGCCCAGACCATCCTGATGCTTCGTCTGTCCTTCTGTGGACCCAATGAGATCAACCACTTTTATTGTGTGGACCCACCTCTCATAGTCCTCGCCAGCTCAGATACCTATGTCGATGAAACTGCCATGTTTGTGGGGGCTGGTTTCAACGTCACTGTTCTCTCACCATCATCCTCATCTTTTATATTTTCATCTTCACAGCCATCCTGGGCATCCGCTTAGCTAAGGGGAGGTGCAAAGTCTTCTTCACCTGTGGGTCCCATCTGATGTCTGTCAGCATATTTTATGGAACTCTGTTCTGAGTATATTCATGGCCCCTTCAGAGACATCAGAACAGGGGAAAATTATAGCTGTTTTTTATATCTTTGTGCATCTTTTGTTAAATCCTTTTATCTATAGCTGGAGCAACAAAGATGTTAAAAGGGTAATAATGGAAATTATTCAAAATAAATTGTTTCCGAAAAAGTGGAAAACAAGGAATGAAGCTTGAGGCATGCAACTAGTGAATGGACCTTGAGGTCAGTATGTTGAGAGAAATAAACCAGAAACAAAAAGACCAACATTATAATGCCTCACAAATATGGACTAACTATAATGTGCAAATTCTGATGATTGAATCTGAGAGCACAGATTATCAGGAGAAGACATTGTAAAGCTCTTATAGCAGTCACATCTATTCATGAGTTGTAACAGTTATTTCTAAATTTTGAGATGTTGAGCTCTTTGTGTTATAACCTGGTCAGTCCCTAGAATTTTGGGTATCTGTGTGATACCTGAGACTCAGAACTAGAGTTTGGCAGCTATTAATGTCAGTATTATCCCATTCAGCAAATGTTGAAGCTGAAAAAGAGATCAGAATTCAATTAGAGAGATGAATGAAATGGACTTGGTTATGGCTAAGGTAAAGCAGTCTAAGGGTAAAGGATGATATTGACTGTGTTTAAAAACTTCAACTTCTGTGTGAGACCAAAGGAAGAGATACTAATTTGGCACAAAATCTATGTTTTTTGTAGCACACTATATAATTTAACTTGCATGGTCAGTTTGTACAAACACCCTATTTACATGGTAGTTTGAATAGGGAGTGAACTCTAGTTTGTTTTTAAAAGTTAATGTGAAGCTCCTCTACATCCCAGATTAATTTCAGCAGAGAATAAAAAAAAACATTTCAATTCCCCTTGAGGGACTGAGGAAAAATGTGGAAATATTAAACTTCCCCACCTGGGGAATTCCTGATATTCTCACAAGCCTTGGGGACTACCAGTTTAGAAGGCCAAGCCCTCAACTTTGGGACTTGCCCTTATGAAGCTTGTTACTGCAAAGGAGACGCTAAGCCTACTTATAATTTTGCCTAAGAATCACCCCCAGAGAACCTCTTTGGTTTCTCAGACATGACCTCTCTTTCCAGGCCCACTTGGCGGTTAAACTCACTTCACTCCCCCCCATGTGGGACATGACTCCCAGGGGTGTAAATCTCCCTGGCAACATGGGACATGACTCCCTGAGATGAGCTTGGACCCAGCATCATGGAATTGAGAAAGCCTTCTTGACCAAAAGTGGGAAAAGAAGTGAAACAAAATAAAGCTTAAGTGGCTGAGAGATTTCGAATAGAGTTGAGAGGTCATTCTGGAGGTTATTCTTATGCATAATATAGATGTTCCTTTTCAGCTTTTAGTGTATTAGGATAGCTAGAAGGAAATACCTGAAAGTGTTGGACTGCAAACCAGTAGCCTTGATTCTTGAAGACGATTGTATAAGTCTATTGCTTATATGCTGTGACCATGTAATTGTGAAAACTTTGTGGCTCATGCTGCTTTATCCTGTTTTTGGACAAATGAGAAGAAAAATAGGGGCAAAAATAAATGAATAATAGCAGGGATGGGGGCATGGGATGGTTTGGGTGTTCTTTTCTACTTTTATTTTTATTCTTATTTTTAGTTATTTTGGAGTAATGAAAATGTTCAAACATTGTGATGAATGCACAACTATACAATAATAGTGTGAACAACTGATTGTACACTTTGGATAATTGTTTGGTATGTGAATGTATCTCAATAAATTGCATTAAAAAATAAGGCAGGCAAGTTTTAGATGTAGGAATGTGATGTATCTCCATTACCTAATCTGTTAGTGAGCACCTTAAATTACCTAATCACTTTCTGTCATTGAGTAGTTTTCTTTATTTATTCACTGATGGAAGTTGGAATAATGTGTCAAATAGTTTGCTAGAGTTTACAATGTCATCTCAATGAATTAAAGCACACATACATATAGGAAATCAAAGACAAAACAGAACATAGTTTTATTGTTCTATAAAACCAAAAAGAACAGGAGATTCCATCTTTAGAAGTCATGCTTAAGCAAGGTTACATAGACAGAATTACCACATATATGGCAATGACAATGTATTACATTTATAGCACTGAATATTTTCCTAACTGTTTTCCAGAAATCTGCCAACCAATGCAGGTTTGTTGTTATTCTTTTATAAAAATTACATACCAAGGAAGGTCTTTGGGTAGATCACAGATTATTTCTCTAAACAGACCTTTGGAATGCTATTTCAAGTGCAATGGACTCCTCATAAACTTCTTTTAACAGTTTCTTTGAACTATATTCTCATAACAAACAATCAATCCAAAGTAAACCATCAATAGCTCTCAGTATCATCACACAGTTGTGCATTCATCACTACAGTCAATTATAGAACATTTTCTTTATGCCAAAAAAAAAAAAAAAACTGCAAAAAACTGTAGCCCTTATTTGACCTGTTATTGACCCTTAGCATTGGTGTGGTACATTTGTTATTATTGAGGAAAGAATATTTTCCCATCTACCACTCTATTATTAATTCCTTGTAATACTGATGTACATTTGTTCTACTTCATGAAATAATATTTTTATATTCCTACTGGTAGTCATAGTCATCATCCACCACAGGTTTCCTGTGTTATGCAGCCGAATGTTTATTCCTCTAGCTTTCCTTCTAGTGACGTACATGATTCTAAACTTCCCCTTTAAAAACAATCAGATACATAATTCAATGCTGTTAATTACACACAACAAATTGTTCTACCAACACTGCTATCCAATTCCAAACATTTTAATTGAACCTAGTTAAAAATAATGTACACATTAAGCATCCACTCCCCATATATATATGTGTGTGTATATATATACAATTTATCCATTCTCCTATTTATGAGCAATTACATTATTTCTAGTTGCTTGACAATATGAAAATCCTGCATTAAAAATCTTTGTGTACTTCTGCATTGATACTCCTGCAAGATTTCTTCTCAGGTATATACTTAACTGTAATTTCTGAGTCAAAAGAAATGAGTATCTTAAA
The DNA here is from genome assembly GCF_015220235.1 of Choloepus didactylus. Taxonomy (NCBI): domain Eukaryota; kingdom Metazoa; phylum Chordata; class Mammalia; order Pilosa; family Megalonychidae; genus Choloepus; species Choloepus didactylus. The sequence goes on from NC_051327.1 coordinate 45,432,847, forward strand.
TTTACTGTGCATCACCAAATGGCTTTATCAATTTACATTCCCACCAATAGCGTGTGAGAGTTGCCTTTACTCCAAATCCTTGCCAAAACAATATATTGTCACTATCAAAATGTTTGTTAATCTGATGGATGGCAAATGCATTTTCATTTCAGTTTAAGTTTTTGAATCCTTCATTACAAATGAAGTTAAATATTTTATATGTGTGTATGTTAATTCAATATTTCTTTTCTTTCCATTGAATGTCGATACCATTGTCCACTTTTAATGTAATTGTTTTATATTTTTATGTTATCAGTTTGCATAGATCCTAATGTATTCTGAATAGCTAATAGTTTTTCAATGTTATATGCAATGTAAATAGCAACAACATTGCATTTCATTGTTTTGGTATAAAGTATTTGGTGATGCAGGAGTCTTTCATTTTATTATAGAACAAACTTATCAGTCTTCTCTCTATGGTTGTTCTTTGTTGATCTTCTATACAATATGTTTCTTATTGCTTAAAAATTCTTCTGCATTTTTTTTCCAATATTTTAAAATTTTGCTTTTTCCTGTTAAAGTCGTTATTGTTTCTGGAATTGTAAACAGTTCAATACAAAGTCTAATTTTCTTTTTTTAAGGAAAATATATTTCCATTTATTGAATAATCCATACTATTCTCAGGACATTTATAATGCAAATCCTGTCATATATCAAATTTTCATTGGTTTGTTTCTGGTTTCTTTATTCTAGGGCCAGTTTGTCAGTCCCTGCATCAATCTGTTTTTGTACGATAACTTCGTAATAAATCTAGCTTTCATGATCAGGAAGTTTAGAACAATAGAGTATTATTTTTTTAAGAATACTGAGAGAAGTTGACTTTAAAATGAATATCAATGTCTGCATTCTCCCCAGAATATATGTCCATCTCTTCTTTAGAAGGCCTAGGAAGCCAGTGCTGTCTGTTGATCTCGTGGAGGTGGCTAAGAGAATGAAAAGAAAACAATGTAATTTGCAATCTACATATATTCCTGAAGGAACCCTCTTAATTGATCACCATTACAAATATTCAATACATGTGGCTTAACATGTTTTGTGAGTTGCCATCAGATCTGTATGTTTTCATAATCCTTTTTCTTACCCAAACTGGGCCAGTTCCCAAACCTGAAGCTTCCTTATGCTGATACGGGAGTCCACAGTGAAAGTACCACTGATATGAGGCATGTATGATTTTACACTCTAGGCTTTCCAGGTAATACATTTTCTGCTGGACAATTTTCACAGCCACCCACTTCATGGCAATGTCTCACTCCAATTTGGCATTTCTTCCTGAGACACACAGTTGTAGTAGCCAATGGAGCTGAAAATTATCTTCCAAAGTGAGGAGACCCCAGCCAAGCAGAGTTTTGTTAGGGCAATGTGGTTGATTTTTCTTTTTTCAGATCTTGCTTTTATTATTTCACATACAAAAATTGAGAGAAATATGTAAAAATACCTCATGATGTTTGTGGATTTGTCTATTTCCCCTTGTAATTTTCTTTCTCTTTAAATATTAAGGATGCGTTTTTAGGTCCTTTGAAATAATTAAATTGTATTATTCTTTTTATCATTTTGTGGTTTCCATCCCTTCTTTGATAATGATGAAAATGTGTCTGTTTTCTCTGACATTGATAAATAAGCGCAGAACCTTTGTTGCTCTGGATAGTTGGTGCCAATTGTGTGTAAATCTATCCTTTTACTTTCATGCTCATTAGAATTGTTTTATTAGTGAATTTAATATTTTATTAGGAACATTGATATTATAGATATACTTTCTGCCAGCTTATATTGTGCTTTTAAAAATTTATCCCATGCTTTTTATGCCTTTTCCTTACATGAATTAAATCATTGTTTGCTAAAATTCATTTTTCTTTTTCCCTCTTCCAGTTAGTTACAAATTCTATTTTCTATTTTTACTAGATTCCCTTAATATTTTCTACACCTATCTGAATTAACTTCACTTCCATTTAATAATTACTCTTCTTTGGTGTGAATAATGCAAAGCACTTGGAATATTCTTACTCTGGTTACTTCTATTTTTATTTTATATGTTATTGTGCTGAAGTGTAGAACAAAATACTCAAATTATTATTTTTAATAGACTCTAAATGATACTATTCTGTGTATTGCATATATGATTACACTGATAATTATGTTAAATATTTATTAAGGTTAGCATTCTTTTAAATTTACCCATCTTTGTCAATGATTCTCATGACTCTCTCACTGTTCTTTTTACATCCTTCTTTTCCTTCTGGGTTTATATATCTTCTTCATGATATCCACTTTTAATTATTTTTTTGGTAAAGTCTTGTGTGACATAAATTCTGCTTTAATTTTCTGAAAAAAATGTCTCCTTTCAATTTAATACCTAAAGAAAGGTTCATTTGTCTATAAAAATCTAGACTGACAGATACTCACTTTTCAGTAGAAAGTATTATTTCATTTTCTGATTTCTATTAATTTCTTGTTCATTGAAACTGAATTACCATGCTATTTTTAGACAAAATATGTTTTTTCTCTGTTGCATGTTTTTTTTTGTTTTGTTTTTTTGCAAATTTTCGGTTTCCACTTATGTCTAGGTTGATATTTCTTATATTTTCCCTTTTCTATTTTCAGGGCCTGTATATCTAATCTCTCTGAATAAGTCATATCTCCTTTTATATGTTCTCCCAGTCTCATGTGCTTTTAATTTGTATGATTCATCAATGTTATTATTCTAACATTATTGTGTGATGGATTCATGAGTGTATTATCTTCAAGACTTTCTGCTCCATGAGGTCAAGATACATGTGTGTTTTGGGTCACTGTTTTAAAGCCAGCATTTCCTAAAAAATTTAAAATATAGATGGTTCTCAAATATTTGTTGAGTTAATAAATTGTCATTATACCCTTTTCATTATGGTTGTGTGCATACTCTATTCTCCATCACTTTCCAATGTGATCTTCCTAAACTCACAATCTAAAAGCTGATTGTGAGACAAAATACGCATGTCTCCTCCCTCTGCAATGAGGCAGCAGTTCTTGAAGGACACATGGCAACTTCGGCTTTCTCTTACCCTCCCTGTAGTGAGGGCATAGTGGGAAAAAGAAGGTAATCCCTGAACGTTTGTTAAAAATGCAAATGAATGAATGAATGAAAGGATGCATGGATGGATAGATGTCTCTATGCTCAGAGAATTTGAAGCATTTTGTGAATTTGTCACATTTCTTTGCTAAACTATCAATAATTTGATATCAAGGATTATCTCTCGGCCTCTTTGAATCCCAGCCTCACAACTTACTAGTTGTATATACCAGGACAAGCTATTTAACCTCTTTCCACTTCAGGTTCTCATCAGTAAAATGGAGATAACAGCACTAAATTCTTCACATAGTTGTGTGAGGATTAAATGGGATGACGCTTGTAAAGTACTAAGCCCAAAGTCTGGCACAAATTAAGTATTGAATGCTTATTACCTATGATTAATCACCTGTGTTTTCTTAAACACATTAGTAACTCATTCCATATCATATCATTTCAGAATGTATTTTCTGAGGGTAAGGAACTGTGCTTAATAAAACACAAAGACGCCTGAGAAGGAAAATTCTAAGATTTATTATATATTTGTTGCATTAAATGACATTTAGACATTCCTTCACTTATTCACAAATGTTTGTCGATCAATTACTATCTAATAGAATGTATGCTAGATGGGGACACCACAGATCTGGCCAGGAAGGCGTTTACAGTCTAGTGGAGGAAACAGACACACACGCTGTGACAGGGATGAGGGCAGAGTGCTGCGGCCACCTGGGGGTGGAGGTGGAAGTCAAGCCCAGTTCTGCGGAGGCAGTGAGGCTTCTTTTCAGAGACTTCAATCTGAAACTTTCTTAGTATGGAGAGCAAACTTGGATCTGTGAGAATAAGAAGGGCTGACTGGAGGGAAACTCAGGAAAGAATATTTTTAAAATGTAGAAGGAAGGAAGGATGGACTATGATTATGATATAGCACAAGGAATTGTCACTGCCTCCAACTGAGAAAGCATTCTACTCAGTGACTCTGCCCTTACTAGTTATGTGGCCCTGGGTGAGTCAAACAGTCACTATCTTTTAGTTGAACCTCAGTTTCTTTAGTGGAAATTGAGGATGGAGTACCTACCTCATATGATTATTTTGAGGAGCCAAGCATACTCCCTATGTGAAAGTACCTGACAGGAGATGCCCACCAAAGTTTCTCCTGAGTTACAGTTTCACAGTCCTCCTTTTGGCTTACATTGTCCAAAGCATCTATGCAAGAAAGGATACAGCTAAGAGCTCTGAATTTTAGGAGAGGGCATAGTTCTAGTATAAAAGAAAAGAAAACATGAAAAGCAGACCATCATCAAAATCCCAAGACGAATTTTCTTTGTGTGCCTTCCATAGAACTTTAGAATAAACTCTGGTAATTTTGAAAATACAGTTAATACACTGAGGCATTTGAGAAACATCCTGATCCCAGAGTGTTCCAATTAAACCCAAGAGGGGTGATTCATGATGTAACATTTATCTCTGCTACTCCTCAGTCCTTCTGAGATTTGCTGTAAGGAGGGAGTCTCCACCTCCTTTTTCCTGGTATAAATTCAATTACATTTTACAGATAACAGAGGCACCAGGAAAATTGCTTAATCAGAGGTTGAGAAAATAGCTGTGAATCAGATTCTAAAGTAAGTCTTTTTGTTGAATTTCTTTTGCAGAAGCTTACAGACCATATGCATTTTCCCTCTTTAGAATACTATTTTTTCTGTCTTTCAAAATGAGTGGGGCAGGGGAACATTGCCTTTTTCTCTGAAACAGAACGCACCCTTCTCTCAGTGGATGTAGGTAAAGAAGAAGAGAAAGTAAGGTCAACTATGAAAAGTAATAATTGTTTCTAAAACACTCATCTTATGCTTACTTTATGCCAGGCATTTTGGTGAACCCTTTAAATGAATTCACTATTGTATTCCTATGACATCTGTATTTCCCATTTTACAACTGCGAAAACAAATATCAAACAGGTTAAATACCTTGCCAATATCAGAAATTTGTTACTGGTGAAGCCAGATTCATTATCACTAATTGACATTGGTTTTGATTCCATGAAATTCTGATGTTCTAAATGCTAAGTTATTGAATCCATACACTTTCAAGATATTAGACCAGGACCAGCATAATTTAATCTCATTCATTTATTTCACCAAGTTTACAAGCTAAATGTTACCCAGTTTTACTCAGAGTTAGGTGATGACAGATGTGAGTACAGGCTCCTAGTCCCATTCAGGACATTTGTTCACTTTAGGGAATTCTCCCAGCACAGAGAGAAAGGTCAGGGAGTTGGGGCTATAGTGAGCCCCTGGCCATGTGCATCTGATCAGAAGGAAGCCCCAGTGGTGTGTGGAGCATTAGACAGTGCACAGCTCTAATGAGAGCTGACACAGCTCAGGGCTGCATGGATCAAAATTCACACAAGACCTTCTGCTGACTCTGAGACTCATGTCTCAGCCTGGAATAGCATCTGGGCACTCTTCCCTTCTTTCCACCATCTCTGGAGATTTGACATGATGTCCTTACCTACTTGCCTCTAAGCACCTTATCTCTTGATCTGTTAGCACATTTCTAAGTTACCATTAGAGGAGGGAAGAGAGGAGAATGAGAAGGAGATGGAGGTAGGCGCATCTAATCTCCTTTCCCTAAAGAGAAAATAATTTTCAAAACAGATGAAAAAAGCAATCAGCTTTTTTTTTTTATCTGGCATTCCCTATGTCATAGAGCTGTAGTTAACCTTGAGGTAAAACTAATTTATTTTAGTCTATTTTTTACTGTATCTGCCCATTTCCAGTAGATTAGACAACTATATTTACAAGGATTTAAAGTCACTTTAAGATTGCTTCCTTAAAGGTGAGTGATTATTATGTCTTTACTGTTCATTTCAAACACATTACTTACCTTGACCTTTGTGGGTATAAATTGACCAAGCCATGTTTTTCCCCTGCAGTCCTCTTGGAAAAATTTACTTTTGGTGCACACTATTTCCTAAAATATTTATATGCAATACTTTCTAATCTTAGTAAGAGAGTTGGAATCTCAAATACTTTCTTGAATATTTGATTATCAGAATTTGCTTTCATCATTTTGGACAATATTCTACAGGACTATCACTTGGAGTGAAAGAACCAAGAAAAGCAAACACTCCATTCACAAAACACATAAATGCATTGCTTATGAGTGGGGTTGGAGAAGGAGTTCTTACTATCTGCTCAAGAGTACAGGCTCTCTGGAGCCTCTTCATTCTTGTAAGAATGTGTGTATGTGAATTTATTTTGGTTGAGAATCCACAATTTCATTGGATGTTTCAAAGAGTTCAAGTAAAAAAAACAAGAAAAGGAAAAAAAAAAACCTTAAGAACCATTATTACATCACTGAGCAGTTGCTTAAAGATTTTCTTAATTCTGTCTTTTTTGGTTTGTTTTCAAAAATAGTATTCTCTCATTAACTTGCAATTTAAAGGCATATAAAATTTATCTGTACTGCTACTCCTTTGAGATTGTACCCTCACTTGGGCTGAAACACTTCCTTTGTAGCTTGTTTCTCCTATTGTTTTGTGGGTGTATGTGGTGGGGGAGAAGATGATCTGCTGCTGCTATATTCCCACTGTCAGCATCTGGTACCAGGCACTGCCTTCTTTGTTCATGGGTGTGAGACTTATGCAGTTGCATAGGGCCCTGTGCTTAGAAAGTTGGCTAAAGCTCTTGATTTTCTTAATATATTTTCAACAAGGGGCTCTGCATTTTTATTTTGCACTGGGCCTTATGGATTATCTAGCTAGTGTCAGTTTCAAATTCTATAATCATAGCATTCCTTGCCCAGCTGGTTTTTCCTCAATGTACTTCATCATGTAGAGGCACTCCTTGATGGGGACCAGGAAAACTGAATGTTCCTTGTTCAGAAAATGTTTACTTTTAACTCTGGCCTTGCTCAGGCAACCAGACCTGCTGCAGTTATCTCTCTGCAAACATACCCTATTCTTAACAACTTCTTACTTCCACTTTCTTTCCACTTTTCAGTGCTTCTGTTTGCTTAAATTGTATCTATTTGGAGTCTACAAAAGTTACTGAGCTTGTGAGTCAAAACTCTTTCCAGTCTCAAAGGCAGACTAAATGACATTTAATAAGTCCTCCTGTGAATGAATCTCTGAATCCCATTTCCTTTCCTGCCATTTTTTTTTTTTAAATCTGAAAAAGTCCCAGGTCCTGAACATTTTCTTCCCATTTTTCTCCATTTTGAAAACCAACACGTATTCTTTCTCTCTGGAGTTTCCTGAGTGCAAAGGAGTATGAAAAGACCTCCGAAAGCCACCTTGCTGCTATCACAGAAATAAATATGTTATTTTCATAGTATTAACTGCTAGACAATTTTTCAAGAGAAGCTAGAGCTAACCTCTTTCCTCTGTTCTTCAACGAAGACTGTTGATAGTCTTAGGAGGAAAGTCATAAGAACATGTGAAGCAGTGTTTCAATGAAATGAAATATTTTCATTTTAGGGAAACTCTCAGCTAGAATTCTCTGCATTTTTCTGCATGAATTCTGCACATACACACATATACACATATCACTAGCAGTTTCCATGGAATGATCACATGTGGTATCTTTGCACCTCCTGTATATTCTTCCTGGAAGAACTTTTCCAAGAGATCTTTATAGTTTGTTTACTTCTTCCTTCATTTTGTTGCTTAAAAAATGTCACCTGTTCAGTGAGGTCTTCCTGTTGTTCCTATTTAAAACTTCAACAATACCCTTTACTACAAACCTCATTTCCTTTAGTTTTCACCATAGCATTTACTGCCAATTGAAATATCATTTATTCATTAATTACTTGCAATGCTATCTGTCTATGCCCACTAGAATGTACACTCCAGAAGGGAGGAATTCATGAAGATTTTGTTCATTTATGTATCAACAGTGCCTAAATACACACTGTCTTGAATATTTATAAATATTTGCATTATGAATAATCACTTTGTTGTCCACAATGACATGAGAGGGATGCAGGATGCATTATTATTATGCTTGCAAGTGGAGACATGGAGTGACTTACCATCATAACTAAGCATTTAAACTGCAGAAAATGTATTGTAATCCAGGGCCCCCAACTGACCCCAAAGGTAAGCTTTGCTATTGCTTCTAAGTATGTTATTCCCTGATGTTAGAGAACAGATGATCACAGGCTATGGGTCAGCTGCACAGTTAATGTCTATGAGTATACTAGTAAGCCCTGCAGTAGAAAATGCCTATGGTTAAGGGGAAGATGGGTGACTCAACTGTGTTTTATAGGTTACAGTATTCAAGGATGCCACTGTGTTCTAGTCCTGGCTGATCTTAGTATTTCATTCCTCAAGACCTTCTGTGTCTATATATGGTATTTCCTGACAAAGTTGAAGTTTAGGGAGGCAATATATTGCAACAGCATCTAATAAAGTGGTTCTCAAATAAGATAACTTGAGTTGGTATCTCAAATCTCATGCCCACTAGCAGTGTGACCCTGGCCTTATTACCTAGTTTTTCTGTACTTCATTTCTGTCATCTGTAAAATGGGGATAATGTCAGTATCTACCTTGAGGTGATATTATGAGGATTAAAGCTGTTATTGCATGCAGTGAGCTTAGAAACTAAAACCAGTTATCTATAATGATCAGTATAGGTTAGCAATAACTATTAGGAGTTTATTCAAAAATGTTCATTAAGTTCTTACTGTCCTGGGTAATGGAGGCATTGATGCTAGTAGAGACCTAGCAACTAGCCTTCTAAAACTTAAATAAGTTTTGGGGGCTCAATATTGAATGATGTAAAAATTGGGAAGGCAGGATATAGACTTTAAGCATGAGAGAAAGGGCAAAAATCAAAGCATCTTGAAAGAAAAAAAGTTTTAGCACTAGATTGTGATGTGTGGAGAGCTTAAAAGGCTGAGGAAATAGTAATACCTCTTGATAGATACAAGCTGTGATTAATAGCTTAGATACTCAATATGTAAAAACTTAATTTATATTCTTTATTGCCACATTAAGTCATGGCTACTGACCATCCTCAAAATACTGTGTGAGACTTCATTTAAACTGAAGATGCTTTGTTCTCATATTTGATGTGCCGGTTTGAGTGTATTGTGTTCCCCAAATGCCATTATCTTTGTGGTCTTTGTAGGGGCAGACGTTTTTGGTGCTGGTTGGATTTGCTTGGAAGGTGCCCCACTCAGCTGTGGGAGATGATTTTGATGAGGTATTCCCATGGAGGTGTGGCCGCACCCATTTAGGGTGGGCCTTGATCAGTGGAGCTATATAAATGAGGTGACTCAAAGAGAGAAAAGGGAGTGCAGCTGGGAGTGATGTTTTGAAGAGAAGCAAGCTTGCTAGAGAGGAGCGTCCTGGGAGAAAGCCGTTTTGAGGCCTGAGCTTTGGAGCAGACGCCAGCTGCCTTCCCAGCTAGCAGAGGTTTTCCGGATGCCATTGGCCATCCTCTGGTGAAGGTGCCCGGTTGCTGATGTGTTGCCTTGGACACTTTGTGGCCTTAAGACTGTAACTGTGTAGCGCAATAAATCCCCGTTTTATAAAAGCCTATCCATCTCTGGTGTTTTGCATTCTGCAGCATTAGCAAACTAGAACATTTGATATACATTCATTGAACCACTATGATTGTATACATATAGATTAGAATCCTCTGGAGAATTTATTAAATGTGAAGTCTTAGTATCCCACATAAGGCTTCTGAAACAAAATATTTGTGAATTTGCTTGAAAACAAGCTTCCCAAGCAATTCCTTTGTACAAGAAGTTTCACAAAAGCCCTTTATTCTCCCAAGTGTATGACATCATGCAAAGTCCAACAGAGAGAAATAAATGAGAAAAATACTAGACATTCATTCTTTCAGACAAACACAAATTTTTCTTTCTTATTTTTAATTTAGTATATCAATATTTGCTGAGTTCTGATGGTACAATAATGAACTAGACTTTCCTTGTCATTGTATAATTGATATATTTGGAGGAGGAAGAAGGTATATTATCTCTCTATCTATCATCTATCTGTCTTATCTTTATGAGAAAGATAGAGATTTTGCTAGAAAATAGATATAGAGAAAAAAGAGTTATTCTTATGTGTGATGGGAGAAATGAGAAATGCTTCAAAAGGTGGATTCAGTGAACTAGACCTTCTCCAATATGTAGTTTGAGAGCCAAAGACAATTCTGAAGAGACAGTGGACATGTAGTTCACTTGTATGGATAGATAGTATAAGTGCAGGTAGAGGTAAAGAAATAGGCATAGCTATTGCTGTCAGTTCAGGTGAACCATAGTTAGAGGTATACAGATAAAAATTTACAAGAAATTGAATACAAAGGAAAATGAAATAACAAATTACTAGAAGCATGAAATCCGTTTATGTAATATCCAGAAAGAGATGATTTTTGATGGCATGTGCAGGATTAGAGAAAATGATTTCAATTGTCCTTAACATGAATTGTACCTATTCTTCTTTATTTCCATTTGTTTCATGAGCAAGCACAGACTCTCAGGATGCTCATTAAAAATGGCAGTACAATAACAGAATTCATTCTCCTGGGGCTTTCAGATTGCCCAGACCTCCAGCCTCTTCTCTTTGTGTTGTTTCTGGTTGTTTACTTCATCACATTCTTAGGCAACCTGGGCATGGTCATGTTGATCAGTCTGGACCCTCATCTTCAAACCCCCATGTACTTCCTCCTTGCTAACTTAGCCTTTGTGGACTTGTGCTACACCTCGAATGCAACTCCACGGATGCTGATGGCTTTCTTATCTGAGAAGAAGACCATTTCCTGTGCTGGCTGCTTTGTCCAGTGCTATGTTTTCATAGCACTCCTACTTACTGAGATCTACAAGCAGGCAGCAATGACCTATGACCGTTATGTGGCCATATGCAACCCACTGCCCTACAGTGTGAAAATGTCCAGGAGAGTATACATCTGCCTGGCCACATTTCCTTATGTCTATGGATTCTCAGATGGTCTCTTCCAAGCCATCCTGACCTTCCGCTTGACCTTCTGCAGATCCAATGCCATCAACCACTTCTACTGTGCTGACCCACCACTCATTAAGCTTTCTTGCTCTGATACTATGTCAAGGAACATGCCATGCCCATATCAGCTGGCTTCAACCTCTCCAATTCCCTCACCATCATCCTGGTGTCCTATGCCTTTATTGTTGCTGTCATCCTCAGGATCAAATCAGCTGAAGGCAGGCACAAGACTTTCTCCACCTGTGGTTCTCACATGATGGCTGTCACCCTATTTTATGGAACACTCTTCTGCTTGTATATCAGACCACCTACTGATAAGACTGTTGAGGAATCTAAAATAATAGCTGTCTTCTACACACTTGTAAGCCCTGTGCTTAATCCATTGATCTATAGTCTGCAAAACAAAGATGTAAAGTAGACATTGAAAAATAACCTCAGGCAAAATCTGTTCCCTAAGATGGCCAATAAACCATAATTCTAAACCTTTTATTCGAAAGTCTTTGCATTTTGATGCTATTTGATGTTCCCTATAGATGTGTCTCTTGCATCTCAGGTGAAAATCTAAGACCCAGGGAATAAAAAGCTGCATTTTGTCATCTAGGTTCTCACTCCCCGACATGTAATCCATGAACCTACAAGATCAACATAGCCTCAGAGCTTGCTGGAAATGCAGAATTACATTGCTACCTCAGATCTCTGTAGGCAAATTTGTATTATCAAAATGCCCAAGTGATTTTAAGCATCTTACAATTTGAGAAGCAGTGGTCTAGGTCCCAAATTCCCTACTGGTATGTCTTGGCACATTGGTGTGCACTGATTACTTACAAAGACACACAGTATGACCTTGCTTTCAGTTCAGTTCCTCAAATTTCCTTTATTCTCATTCCCAATGATTTAGAGGGGTCTTTAATAAACACATCTTCTGTGCCAGTTTGAATGTATTATGTCCCCCAGAAAAAGCCATATTCTTTGATGCAGTCTTGTGGGGCAGACATTTTGGTGCTGATTAGATTTGCATGGAAATGTGACCCACCCAACTGTAGGTGGTGACTCTGATGAGATATTTCCATGGAGGCATGGCCTCACACATTCAGGGTGGGCCTTGATCAGTGGAGCCATATAAATGGGCTGACAAACAGAAGGAACTCAGTGCAGCTGAGACTGACCTTTTGAAGAGGAGCTACAGCCAAGAGGGACACTTTGAAGAAAGCACAGGAGCTTCAGATGAGAGACAGTTTGAAGACAGCCATTGAATGCAGTCTCATGATCTGGAGAAGCTGAGAGAGGACAAATATCCCAAGTGCAACTAAGAGTGATATTTTTGAGGAACTGCAGCGTAGAGAGGAACATCCTGGGAGAAAGCCATTTTGAAACCAGAACTTTGGAGCAGATGCCAGCTGCGTGCCTTCCCAGCTAACAGAGGTTTTCCCAGACACCATTGGCCATTCTCCAGTGAAGGTACCTGATTGCTGATGTGTTACCTTGGACGCTTTATGGCCTTAAGACTGTAACTGTGTAACCAAATAAACCCCCTTTTATGAAAGCCAATCCATTTCTTGTGTTTTGCATTCTGGCAGCATTAGCAAACGAACATCTTCCTACACTCTTTCTGAGCAAAAGTAGGAGAAATGGTTCTTGCTAGTGTTTTCCTTTTCTGAAGAAAGTGCTTGTACATTGGTGTGGGGGTAGCAATGGGAAAAGTAAGGGGTCAGAAGTGAGTTTGTGAATCTAGATCAATGAGCTAGGAACTCACCTCCTCCCCCTGATGCACCAGGCTAGGCAGAACACTTTCTCTGTCACCCTCCTTTAAAAACACAGGTAAGTTGATATTAGAGAAGGACTAAACATGAAGGAAAACCGAGGATTTGAAGAAGCAATGGGTCCTAACAAATAAGAGTACCTACTTTTATTTGAATGTTGCTTTTATTCTTGATAATACTTAGTTAAGTAATATTAGTTCTGTCATTCCTGAGGATAGATTTAGGGAGATGTGCCTGTATATGTTTCATTAGAGGGCGGGTGTAGGGGGAAGGTTTTGAAATTGCTGTGGCCTCTTCAGAAACCACAAATTAGCCTTCAGGATCCGTGTTAAATTGATATTTAAAGGGTAAATAAAAGGTTTTTGTTCTCCCCCAACCACTAATCTCATCTTACTCCCTCAAAGATAATTATTTCCTAAATTCCTGTCTTGGACACTAAAGACTGTCAAACCACCATTAGAGAATGAAAGGCATAAAATTCCATAAGTAAGTAAATATATATTAAGTTGAACATAAAATAACTACTAGGAATTTCTCATTTTTTATACAAGCAACAAAAACCCTTAGACTAGTAAAAGCAACCAGGGGAGTTTATTATGAGTATACAGTATCTCTCACAGCATCCAATTAAGAGAGTGCAGCCAGATCTCATGAAATAAGTGAAATGTGGGACTCTAGGGTCATGAGAAACCTTATATATCATTTTTCATTTTCTATTCCTTGTCTACATGTTGCTACATATGTGGTATGCAATAATTGAGTCATGAACATAGGACTTCTATCCTGCAAACTTTCAAATTTCTCTTTTTAATTCTAGTAGGATACCAACATTTTTCTTTTATCTATCCCCTAAATTTACTACATGTCATCTTGGAATTAAGTAAGTTTTTACTTCTTTTCCATATTAATGATTTTTATCTATCTATCTATCTATCTATCATTATATCAGATTTTTAAAGCTCGTCTATTGGAAATTGTATCTCCTTCCATTTTATTTATTTAGATTTTGTATTTATTTCAGTATTTTTAAAGTGCATCACAGACAGCATATAGCTGGGTTTTAATTTTTTGCAGTTTGGAAATTTGTGATTTTTAATTAATGGATTATTTGCATTTAATATAATTATTGATGTGTTTGGTATGTTTATAATGTTATATTGGCATGAATTTGCCAACTTTCTATTTATTTTCTCTGTCTTTCAATTCTCATTTGTTCTTCTATTCCTCTTTTCCTTGATTTCACTTCTGACATCTTTTGAGTTAATGTAAATTTTGTTAATATTCCATTTATATCCTATTGTTTTGTAACTCTGCCACTCTTGATAATTTTGATGGTTTCTCTAAGGATTAAAATATGTATTGTTAATGTATCAGTATGTACTTATACTTTGTAACTTGCCACTTCATATTCACATGCTCTACTTCACATATCAGAGTGTAAGTATATATATTCTCCTTCCCTTTGCGTTATTGGTGTCATATATTTCACATCCCCATTCCTTATCAACCCTATATTATATTGAGGCTCTAATTGTGCTTGAAAATTCACTTCTCTGTCAAATAAATTAAAATAAGAAAAATAATAGTTTTATATGTAAAACTAAAAAAAAAACACAAATATTTACTTTGTCCAGTGTTCTTCATTCCTTCCAGTAGTTGAGAATTTCCATCAGATATCATTTTGCTATAGCATAAAAAAAACTCCCTTTTTTATTTACTATATTCAAGTCTGCTGGCAACAAATTAATTCAGCTTTCTTACTGGATGATATCTCAATTTTAGCTTCTTTCTTGATGAGTATTTTTACTGGATATAAAATTCTGTGCTGATTTATTTTTCTTTCCTAATTTTTAAAGCACTTTAATAATGTTATTCCAGAATCTTCTATCTGACATTGTTTCTATCATTTGCATAATTGTTCTCTTTGTAGAACTGACATTTCCTGAAGGTTTTCTCCTTGTCATCATTTTCTAGTATTTCAATATGATGAATCTAGATAGGGCCTCCATTGTGTTGAACTTGGTTGAGATTTGTTAAACATTTTGATCTTTAAGTGGAGATTTTCACCAAGTTTGTAAAATTATAACTATTATATATTTATTTTTTTCCTTTCCATGATGTATATGTTAAGTAACTTGTATTTCCACAGGTCAGTGAGGTTCTGTTTATTGTTTTATCACATCTTTTTCTTTCTGTTTTTCACATTAGACAATTTCTATGAATCCGTCTTCCAGCTCTTGGATCCTTTCTTCTTCCATCTCTAATCTGACATTTAGACCCTCTTGTGAATTTTTCTCTTAAGCTATGTGTTTTTTCAGTTCTAGAATTTTCATGTGGTCCTTTATCTTAGTCTTCATATCATCACTGGCATTCTTCATCTATTTCATCATAAAACCACCCAAAACATGTTTTCTGATACATCCTTCATATATTTATAGTAGCTACTTTAGAGTCTTTTCTCTGCTAATTACTACACCTGCATCAACTTGGCATTTATTTACACTGACAATATTTATTTGAAATTATGTTTCACAGTTTTCCTGTTTTTTTTCTTATTAAGTATTTGTTATTCATGCTGGAAATTGCAGTTGAAACAATATAAGGTATCTGGAATTATGGTGACTTCCTTCAAGGGAAGTTAAGTTTTGTTTCATTATACACTTTTTTCTGAAGGCTTTTTTGTAACTCTCTGAAGGGCAGGCTTTAGGCTTGGGTAGGCCCCTAAATAGAGTAGCCCTTATTCTGGGATGTGGGTTTGTTTCAAAAATGTGACCTTAATGATATCTGTTGGATCCTTGGGTTATTGATAAGATATCTCCATGCTTTCTGCATGTGAAATCCAATAGCTCACAGTATTGTGTACCACTAGTATTTCTATTCTCCTCTTGTACCAGTTTGTACATATTATGTCCCCCAGAAAAAGCCGTGTTCTCTGATGCAATCTTGTGGGGGCAGACATATTAGTGGGGATTAAGTTGGAACATTTGGATTAGGTTGTTTCCATGGAAATGGGCCCCACCCAACTGTGGGTGATAACTCTGATTAGATAATTTCCATGGAGATGTGGCCCCACCCATTCAGGATGGGTCTGAATTAGTTCACTGGAGCACTGTGTAAGCTCAGACAGAAGTGAGCTTGCTACAGCCAAGAGGGACACTTTGAAGAATGTGCAGAATCTGAGAGAGTAGCTGCAGATGAAAGATAGTTTGAAGATGGCCATTGAAAGCAGACTTTTGCTCCAGAAAAGCAAAGAGAGGACAAATGCCCCAAGAGCAACTGAGAGTGACATTTTTGAGGAACTGCAGCCTAGAGAGGAACATCCTGGGAGGAAGACATTTTGAATCCAGAACTTTGGAGCAGATGCCAGCCACGTGCCTTCCCAGTTAACAGAGGTTTTCTGGACCCCATTGACCATCCTCCAGTGAAGGTACCCGATTGTTGATGTGTCACCTTGGATACTTTATGGCCTTAAGACTGTGACTGTGTAACCAAATAAACCCCCTTTTATGAAAGCCAATCTTTCTCTGGTGTTTTGCATTCTGGCAGCATTAGCAAACTAGAAAACCTCTCAACTTAGAAGATTTACTGTCTGCTTTTTTATTTTTTCCTTTCAAGGAGCTTGGTCCTGTGATGCACATGTTAATGGCTAATAACAGATGCAACAAAATTAGGTCCAGTTTTCAGTTGGAAGATTAGATCAGTGACAGTCTTATTCTGTCATTAGAAACAAAAACCTCATTCTGTAAATTTTGTCACACTCACAAAATGACAACTAGGTCATGATGGATGACTGGTGAATGGTGATTGTAAGACACATCTTGATTTCTTCAATATTGACATGTGAAGAAAAAATAGTCCTTAGAATCCATGCAATATAGTAATTTAGTTTAAAGAAAAACACTCTGGAGTTGGAGACTCTTCAGTGCTTCCAATTAATGGGTGAAAGCACAAAGAAAAGAAATAATCAAATTGACTCTTTAGGGATTATGGTCACAGCCTATTAGTCTTAGGTGGACTGAAGCAAACAAAGCTTGGATGCATTCATTTGGTCATAAATTAATGTTCCCTGGTTAGACAATGCATTTATAGATAATGCACTACACATGAATTTGAATCTTTTTAAAGTGTGATAGATGTTCTTTGGACAGGTAAAAATTTCTTTGATTAAATAATCTTGCTTGATTTGGAATAATAACTCCAGATAATATATATATATATATATATATTTTATATATTTATATTTTAATTTAGCTATATTAAAATAAAATTACATGTACAAAAATATACCAATTTTAACTACAAATCAATGTGTTTTCACAAACGTGGACACTCATAAAACCCCTCTTGTGAAAATGCTTATATTATTACTACTATTTTTATGATCTGATTAAAATTGCCAATTAACAACAAAAAAGTTGCCTTTCATAACAACCTTAAAGACAGTCTCATTTCATGGGGCAGAATACAGTTTTTTCACCAAGTCTACATAAAGACACACAGTTAAAAATGTGGTTACACCAACTGACAACCAGGGCATTCTGCCTTCCTCTTGGAATTAACAGTTTGAAGGTAGGACAACTTGCAAACAAATAAAGCATAACTACATTTACATTAGTGGCCTAGATAAGATCATTGAATTTGGGCTCCTTATTCTCAAGCATGGCCCATGCCATATGTAGACCATGACACAATTGCTTAAGGAATGGGTCAATTCGGCACCGTTACCACCAAAGGCAAACCTCCTTTAAGTTGTGGAAAGAACATATTTCTTGAGGACCATACATCTCAGAAGAGCCCTATATCTCAGTTCTTTGTTCTATATACTTTCACACTTATTCAATCTCTTTTGCATTTCTCACTTACTCTCCAACAGCAATGAATCTTTCCAGTTCCTTGGTATCCTGTCCTTCTCAGCACCTTCTTACCAGAATAACAACAGAAAATCTGGACTGGTTTTTCACCAAATATCTTTTATCTGATATATCTCCTCTCACCTCCCTATATCCCTATTCATCTCATTCCCTTTCCTACAGAGCAGACATCCCAGCCACCACGAGGTCCTGTCAGCTCTACCCACAAAACATTATATAATCAATCTGAAGACCACTTCTCAAAATTTCCTCTGCTACCAATGTCATCTAAGATAAAATAATCTCTTACCTAAGCTACTGCACTGTTGTCCCTTCTTCAATGCTTGAATTTCTCTATTTGGCCAACACCAGGTAGTGGTCTCTTATAAACATATTCACTGCTGTCCTTCCCACATGAAGGTGAAAACAGGGTGGATGGAGGTGTCTAAGGAAATACTAAAAAAAGCATTAACAAGGTCTAGCACAAAAGGAAACTGGCCTAATTGCATGCTTATGTCCTGTAACAAAGTAACTATATTTGGTACAGCTGTAAACACAGGATGAGTTACTTTATTAAGCTCTCCATAATCAATAGTCATTTGCCAGGTTGCATTGGTTTTTCTTACTGGACAGACTGGGCTATTGAATGGGCTGTGAGTGGGGATTACAATGTCCACACTTTCCAATTCCGTAATGGTGGCAGTGATTTCTTGATGGCCCCATAGTAACATATTGATGCACAGCCACCATGCTTATAGGGGAGGCTACCTTTACTGGTGAGCACTTAGTATATCCTCTTTGGACTGTTTTGACCACCTGACACTGTATATAGAATTCACTTACAGCAGTTTGCAAAATAATATTTTGCAAAATATCAATCCCTAATATATATTCTGGAATAGGAGATATGGACACTGTGTACTTTTGAGGTGGTAACTGGCCAATCTGAATTAGCAGTTGTTGTGTTGCTTTAATATTTTGGCCCCCATATCTAGCACTGGTTAGCATAGGCCCCCAATTCATGGCCATTTCCCATATTAAGGTGCATTCTGCTCTGTTGTCTACTAAAACCAAAACTCTATGTTCGTAAGTGGGAGACCAAAAGATAGTTCTATATGTGGCCTCTGATTCCCAGTGTCCCTGTATGTTGTTCTTACTTGGGGATCTTGACCTACCCCCTTTGCTAGGGGAAAGGGGGCCTCCCAGACCTCTTCAGCTGGGGAGGAGGCCAAAGGGCTCTTTACATGGTATCAGCCATATCTTTTGGCCAGAATCCACATCCTCCTCTAGTGACATGGTTTCAAGATTAATAAACCTCTGCTCCTTGGGCTTTTTCCGCAGTTTAAATAATACTGTATTTGACTACCCATAAATAGCCTCAATTTTAGCTCCAGCAGTTATTAAAGCTCTCTGTATTTGTCTACACAACACCTGGTTGGGACCATCATGTTCTCTCAGGACGTGACCCATAGCTCTGACACCAGCTCTCCTTCCCTTTAGGTGATCTGACTTCCCCCAGGTGTGTAATCATTTGGGCAGCCTGTGAAATGGGCTGTCCTATAAGAGGGCTGATAATGGGCACCAAAGTCTGGTACCAGTGACTGGAAGCAGTATATAGAATTCTCTCATTAATTCCTCTGGTGTAAGTTATACTATCTGGTCCAATGGCACCCATTGTATAAACTGCATGCTCTATCCCTAGCCCCCTCAATACATCTTGTAGTTAATCAATGGTATTCCAATAGGGGGTTTGATGGGGCCCACTCATGGGGCCACACCTCCTTACTTTGGAATATAATCCAATTAAGTAGTGAATTTATTTCCACTTTAGGGGCTAACAAGTATTTGCATTGACACAGAGAAGGATAGTTGGTAAGAGAGGACAATTAACTCATGTCATATCCTGAGAACAGTACACCATCTGCACCAGTATCCTACAATTGCAGTAGCCAATTTGATAAATGTTCTTTAGGTTTCTTTCTACACTGAGTCCCAATTTCTTGTAGTTCAGGAGCAGTAAAATCTCACATTGTAACATGTATTTTTTGTTCCAGTGGGTGCAACTGTGGCTGTGGCTGCAACTGTGGCTGTGGCTGCATCAGTGGCATCATCTCCATCTGCCTAGGGACCTGGTTGGGCTGGGATATGCTCTGACTTAATCTTACATTGGACCAGAGGGTGAAAATTTTACACTCTTCTTTCTACTTCTCCCAAACAAACTGGGAATCCTCATCATCTGAAAAACAAATCCACTGGGTCCCAAACCTTGAGATCCCAATCAGGGGAAGTTAGAGTATGTTTTATTTAAATCTTAGGTAAATTCTCCCCCTTATTGTAGAGTAACAAAATGCTCGTTTTTAAAAATTTTCATCTAGTCAGTGTGGCCTCACATTTAAAGCATCTTTCAACACTGCTTGGGCTACCTGCATATCCCTATCTAACTTAAGTTCCTTTTTCAGGTGGCAAATGGCCTTTTTGTCCATCAAGGCTTCTTCCACAGCTGATTGAAGGGCCTCCGAAAGTGGCCAGGCTATAGCTGTGGCAGCCCAGTGGCTTTCCTTTTACTTATGAAATCCCAAGTGTCCTGTGACCTGTTGCAGGATGACTATTAGTCCAGCTGGGTAGTTATAAGTATCTCCATACTCTCTCTGTGGTCCCCATTCAACTAGGAAGGTAGCCACCCCTCACCACATGGATGTTGCAGGCCATATCAGGATTTTCCCTAGGGAGCCTCCCATCCCAGTAATCAGGCCTTCTATGACTGTAGTTCTTTGGCCTCCTGGCTGGCTTGGCAAATGCTCCTGCCTGACTGGGCCCCAAGAACAAAGAACACGCCAGGCAAGAAGTTACCCATGAGTTTTAATTAGGGTCATACAGCATTTTCCCCAAAGGTGGCCAGTTGGGAAATGGAAGTCAATAATCCACACAAACAAGGGAAAGAGGAGTGCCTTATGTAGTTCAACAGAGCCTTACTAAATTTGGGTACAAAGAAGCCTCAGGTGAGTCCTGTGAAAGCTGATTACCAACAGTGATTAGGCTCAATGACCTTCAGTGTTTGCACTCTGGTCATGTGTGCTGCTGCATGCTAAAGTCTCCATCCTTTTCCCTAAGGGATAGGGGTTCCAACTCCTGGGCTGCCACACATAACAAATATGCCCTAGGTGTTGAGTTGCTTTTGTTCTCATCCATCATTCTGAAATGAGAACTGGAGCTAATAAAACTAACAATACTTTCTTATCATAAGGAATAATAAATAATATGAGAAAAGCAATTGCTCAGTGCTTATGCCTAGGAAACAGCCCTGTCATATCATATGATCCCCATTTTCCTGGTAGAAAACTCATGCTTTGAGAGGCGAAGTTTAAAAAAATAACAGATAGTGGGTCTGAGATTTTAACACAGAACCTCTTACTCCAACACAATGTCCTTTCCACAGATTCCACAGGGAAAGAGGTGGGAATGTTTATTTTCTAGTTTCCACCCATCTCTAAAGATCAAAGTCTTCTGATTCCTTTATCCATGTATGAATGAGGCACCTTCATGAGGGTAACAACAAATTATTTAGAATCAGAGGGTAATAGCCCCATCATTTATGTATACAAATTGGCAACAACTACATAGGTGAGGTGTAGAACAACATAATGTTGTCTTAGGACTTTGTTATATACAATTATTTCTATAATGTGGCCAAATTGATGAAGTACAACTGTTCAAGTTAAATGTTTTCAATTTATATGACTTTATTGCAAACTAAAGATATTCATATATAATTTCTGCTCATCTTATAAGATTGTGATGAATGTCAAATTAGAAAATGTGCAAACATTCCTTATGAAAAAGTGCCCTTGCAAATTGTAGTTATTATTGTTTCATTTTAAAAGCTAGCAGCCTTATTCATAGAAAGCTTTTCTATGAGTCATCCAGATAATTACTTCAAAAGTTACTTCCTTTTCCATAGGCAGATCCCACTTTGAAGGATGGTTGTGTCTTCATCTGTACACTTAGAAATATTTTAGTTATATATCTTATATAATTACATGTTTTATTAAAAGAATAGGATTTATTGTGAGAATTATGAATAGCATTTTTTTGTGAAGGCCACTTAGAATTAACAAAAACAATTTAAATGCTTAATAAAACTAACAAATATATGAATGTATTTTAATGACTCTGCTTGCATTAAGACAACCATTTCTATTATGTTCCCAGTGTTCTAGACATTCATAAAATATATCCAAACTATGAATTTCACATCCAACTACAAGCTGCCACCCAGAAAACAAGAAAACAAACCCAATGAAGTCATTGGGTTAGTCATTAATCATTTATAAAAAGTAAATATTATAAATATATGTTCCAACAATGATCAGTTTAGTCTATGGTCAAAGCGGAAGAGACAAAGAAGTTAAATGAGTAAGAACATGGACACAATACTTATAAAGACCTGGATACATATCCAGTCTCTTCTAATTAGTTGAATGTCTGGGAACAAGTTTTATAAAATTCTGAGAGCCTGTTTCCACCTCTGTAAAATGGTTTTAATAAGAATGTGGTTGATATGGTTTTGTGAGAAAGGAATTTGTGAGTTTCTTTGTGGAAGGGAAACTAAATTTAGTAGGGAGTGGGGAGGAAGACCAATTATCTGTATTAACCTAATTATTAAATGTTTCCTAAGCCCTTATATGGGGTGTTCTAATACAAATATAAACTTAGATAAAATGACCATTAGTTATAAACAAATGAACCCCCTCATTTTTTCAGATAAAAGGAATTTCCAAAATTATTAAAAATTGACAATGGAGAGTACAACATCCTCATGGCTATGATAGCATGGTTCAGAATTTTAAGACATTTAAAAGGTAACTGTCCAAAACGCAATGTGTTTCCCTTGATTGGCACCTGGAACAAAAAAAATGATAGTAGTTGACAAACAAGTGATACATGATAAAGTCTAGAGTTTAGCCAATAGTAATGCACCAATGTTCATTTCATATTTTTGATGATTAGAGTTATGGTGATATAAGATATTAACATAAGGGAAAACATGATGAGAAATATAGAGGAACTTTCTATAATATACATGCTCCTTTCTATAAATCTAAAGTTACTAAAAAATTGAAATTTTCAAAAAGAGAAATGAAAGTAATTGTTCAGTTTCTGCTCCCAGAAAAATAGCAGTCTTTCTTGGTATATACCAAAAAATGTTGATAGAAGGGACTCAAACTGCTATTTTTACACCAAAGAGCATAGCAACATTATTCACAATAGCCAAAAGGTGAAAGCATCCCAAGTGTGCTTCAACACATGAATGGATTAAAAAAATGTAGTATATACATATAATGGAATATTATTCAGTTTTAAAAAAGAGTGAAGTTGTTGCATCCTACAACCTCAATGAACCTTGAAGACATCAGGTTGAGTAAAATAATATAGACACAAAAAGGCAAACACTGTATCCAAAGGACCATGATGGGGGTGTAAGACACCCCAAAGTGCCATTCTTCCATAAAATCTTTGAACAATTCAGAAAAACTGACAGAGCCATCTTCCTCAAAACTCCAGAAAACAATTAAAGGGGTACATTAACTGGGTGAGTGCTGAATCAAGGAAATGTATCTTGAAGATCCTGGTGCTCTTGCTGGCCCCTCCCCTAATGCCTCCAGAATGTGATGTTGAGCCACCCGCATTCCCATTGTGGTACCTACCATGACTGTGTTCCACATGGAGCAGAATGACTCATATGTGCACTGAGGTACCTTACATTGGTGACAGTCTACCAGGGGGCAGCCTGAAAGTCTGAACCAGGAAACTTGTCACTGGCTGGTTCTGGCAGAACTTGCCATGCAGGCAAAAGCAGCTTGTGGTAAGCTAAAGCAGTCTAAAAATTAAGTCAGGGTGGCTTGGGGCAAAGGATTATTGACATCTGGTTTCCTGTAAACAGAGTTCCTAAGGACTTAACCAATCAAGCCCCTTCAGAAATGATCTATATGAAGCAGCTTGGTACTCAAAAGGGTCTTTAATTATTTTATACTACCTATTTTTATGTTTATTCTCACTCCCAAAGAAAGATGCAGAATTGAAGTGATTTATCAGAAAATTCAAAGACCAGAAGCACTTTCATTTCAATCGCCTATGGAAATAAATAACAAGGATTATTTTCTTTTTATTAAATTTTAGGTGGTGTTCTGATGCAGAACAACATGATATTTTTTAAAATAAAACTAAAAAACTGGATTCCAGCAATTCATTATGGAACCCTGGTTTCCACCTCAAACCACATTTAATATCTTTTACTTTATTCCATGCTCTCCTTTGCTTAATCCTTTCTTATTTTATTTGTTTATGTGAGAGAATTAGGGGGAAAATACACTGAAATAATATTGTAAAGATGAAGTGGGACAGATAACATAAGAAACAGGTTATTCTGTAGAGTTGTGGAACAGTGTGAATTAAAAAAAAATACAAATCAGAAAAAAAGTGAAAGAGCCAGAAAGCCATGGAGAAAGATATGTGTAAAAAGGGTATGTGTGTGTGTATGTGTGTGTTTTCAAATGTATATATGTACCAATATACTGATTTGCCCTTCCAGTTTATGCATTTATACAAGAATCCATTCTTCCCTACCAATTTAAAATTCCACTTTCATCATTTATTAAATTACAAAATTCATACTAAATTTCCAAGATAGAGGGCTAACTTCTTGGAAGTTTCTTCTGTTCTTTGGAATTCTTTACTATTGGACCTATAGCAAATTATTTCCAAGCCAGAGTTTCATGATGTGTTCTTATATATGGTAGATCTAGTGCCCTATCCCTATTTGTCT
The DNA here is from genome assembly GCF_015220235.1 of Choloepus didactylus. Taxonomy (NCBI): domain Eukaryota; kingdom Metazoa; phylum Chordata; class Mammalia; order Pilosa; family Megalonychidae; genus Choloepus; species Choloepus didactylus. The sequence goes on from NC_051327.1 coordinate 45,457,337, forward strand.
TATTTTATTTATTACCATGGCTATTCAAGCACAGGCATGCATTCATATAAAATTTAGAATCAACTTATCAGTTTCCATGAAAAAACTCTTTGTCATTTTGTTTGGGATTTAATTATATCATCACAGAATTGATGCCTCTAAAATAATATCTCCCCATAGAGTGTGCAGAGCCAGACAGTTTTTGCAAGACATATGCCTATATAAAATTTTTGATTTAAAAATCACAATTTGACTACAGAACATGTTACAAAATTCATGGGCCAGAGAGAGACATCACTGATTTTACTGATACAAATTTAGACTGGTGGATAGAGAGGAGGTTTTTATATACTTGTTTATTGTCCATTCAGAGAACATGAAGAGTCTGCCTAGTGTCCATGCCTCTCTCTTGCTATGAAATCTGGGAACCATCGCTTCCTGCTCTCTTCCAAGCCTGTTTAGATTGAAATAATGCCTTTCTATTGATATAACACCAGCAAAAATCTTGGCGGCACAAAACAACAGAAATTTACTTTGTCACAGTTTCAGAGGTTGGAAGTCTGAAATCAAGGTGTTAGCAGATCCAGGCTCTTTCTGAAACCTGTAGTTGAGAATCCTTCCTCACCTCATCCCAGCTTCTGGAGTTACCAGAAATTCTTGGCATTCCTTGGAATGTGGCAGCATAACTCTAATCTCTGCCTGACTGTTCATTCACAGGGCCTTTTCCCTGTCTCTCTCTGAAGGTGTGCAGTTCTCCTTTTCTTACAAGGACACCAGCCATATTGGATAAGGACCCACTCGAATCCAGTTTAGACTCAAGTAATCACATCTTCAAAGATTTTATTTCCAAATAGGATCACATTCATGAGAATGGGAGTTAGGACTTGAACATATACTTTGGGGGACACATTTCAACCCATAACATGCCTCTACAGGTCCTTAATAATATTTATTTAATGCTATTTACAGCATTACACTTGATTCTGTATCAGTCATCAAGTGACCCATAAGTACTGGCTTCCAGTGATTCTATCAAGGATTATTTTCTTGATGACCACAAATGTAATTCTGATGATCACAGTATGTAGGAAAGTGAGAATGGTAATTCATCTTCTGGTCATGTTAAATTTACTGTTCAAAATTTTATAGTATATGTGTAGAACCACACACCTTCCAACCACTTCTTCCCTTGAACAATTTAGGCTGTAATCACTGCATTCCTGAAATGTGAGGTCTTTCATCATGCATAGCTTACGACCAACACAGGAGAATACAATGCTACCATATCCATCAGTGACCAAATAGGACATAAACTGGAAAGGCTAGTAAGCATTGCAGAACAATCGTCTTGAAAGCCATTGAAGGAGACAGGTGTAGCCACCTTAGGAAAATTGCTTTTAAGCATGTCACAGAGCCCATGGAAGGGCTGGGGAAGCCATCATGGGTACCAGCTGGGGGATGCATTACAGGGAAGAATATCTGCCCCACTGCCACCACCTTCAGTGCTAGAGATTGGACTTGACACCACTGTTGTAGCATGGAAAAATGAGCTGATAAAGGTCCACATACATAGCCCAAGGCCCAGAGTCAGAAGGGGCCAATTTGTAGCCCAAATCTCTGAGGTTGTCTTTTGTCACCCAAAAACAGAGTGTCATCACCATTCTGGTAACCTAAGGTAGAGAAATCCTGTGAAAGAAAAAAATAGCCAGCTGGTAGAAGCCATTTGCTTGCCAGGCAACTTTCCTGGAACCAAGATCCCTACAACAGGACTGAGGATGACATCATCGGTATAGAATCCAGAGCACTCCAAGGGGTAGAAACAGGGTCAGGGGCCAAGCATTGGGTCCAGAAGGTCACTACAGACCTTGGCCAGTACCAGAAAATAGAAGAGAAATTGGGAAATTTCTCAGAAGTCACTCCAAAGTGTGGCACTGAGGACAGGTCCCTGTTGGCCCAGGTCTAAGGGCAGTACTGTGCGGTCGCAGTTAAATCGTGTGGGGGGGATAGCGGCCGGTTGCTGAACCCTCGGCTCTCGGCGTTGCTCGGAGGGTACCGGCGGCGGGGGCTCTTTCCCGGAGGCGAGGGCGAGGCGGGGGACTTGGCCAGGTCCCCGGCGGTGGCGTGCAAGGTGTGGAGGGCGGCGAGAAGGGAAAGACAAGACACTCTTCCTCCAGTAGGGGTAGAACAAAAGGACAAAAGGACCTTTATTCAGGGGTGAGCACAGGTTATATAGGCTGGCATAGAGGGCGGGGGTTGTTACAAGCCAATGCTGAGGGGATAAAGGCTAGGATTGGTTCTGAGAGGGTGCGGAGGTTAGGATTGGTTCTAAGAGGGCGCGGAGGTAGTTTGAAAAGGGGCGGGAGTTGCTCTGGCAACGGTGTCTGGCAACAGTGTATGCGCACTGGTGGTGGTGGGAGTTGCTCTGGCAACGGGGGGTGTGCGGGCAAGATAAGGGGGTGGGGAAAAGGCGGTTCCCTCCGGCAAGCCTCCCCTAACGGTGGTATTTTGGGTGAGGAAATGGGGCCTGCCTCCGGCCTCACTTTCTCAGGCCTGGGGGGCTGTGGAGGGCGCTGTCGCCCGTGCCCACCACCCTCCCCAGGGGCTGATCAGGTCCCCTGGCCCAGGCCCGCCAAGTTGAAGCACGTAATCAGTATCCCGCAGTACTGCCTAAAATAATGGCTTTTCTTCAAAAACAGACACTATTCAGTATGCAACCTGGGGATGTTCTAACCCCTAAAATGTTTATATGTATTCATCTTATACTTCTTCTTTCCCAGCCATTGAATTTTCAAATGTTGAAAAAGTCTCATTTAGATTCATATTCATTTGATATTTTTTTAAAATTCAATTTTTTTGAGATTTTTCACATAACATACAATCATTCAAAGTGCACAATCAATTGCTCATGGTACCATCACACAGCTGTGCATCCATCACTACAATTTTTTTTTTTAATTTTAGAACATTATCATTACTTCAGAAAATAGAAACAAAAAAGAAAACTAAAATCCTCCCATAACCTGACCACCCCCTCCATTATTGACTCATAGCTTTGGTATAGTAGTTTTGTTACTGTTGATGAAAGAATGTTAAAGTGCTACTAGCTGTAGTACATAGTTTGCAATAGGTATATTTTTTCCCTATATACCCCTCTGTTATTAACTTCTAGTTATAGCGTCATACGTTGGTTCTAGTTCATGATGGAGATTTCTAATATTTGTAGAGTTAATCATGGACATTGTCAATCTCATGCAATGTTTTATACTTCTGAATATGTGACTCTAAGATTCCCCTTTCCACCACATTCACACACTATTCAGCACTGTTATTCTCACAATAATGTGCTACCATCAAAAACTGTATAGTATATGTGTAGAACCACACACCTCCAACCACTTCTTCCCTTGAACTTAACTTCAACATAGTTAAAAATTCTGCTCATAATAAGCAGCCACTCCCCATTCTTTAGCCTCCTTCTAAATCCTGATAACCTACATTTCATGTCTATGAGTTTACATATTATAATTAGTTCATATCAGTGAGACCATACAATATTTGTCCTTTTGTGTCTGACTTATTTCATTCAAAACAGTGCCTTCAAGTTTTCTTCATCAACCTGCTTTTTTTAAGATGGGTTTGTTCACAGACCATACATTCTGTCCCAAGTAAACAACTGATCATTCCTTGTATAATCATGTATTTATGCAATCACCACCGTCACCACTATTTATATAAGGACATTTCCATTTCTTCCACAAAGAAGAGGTACAAATAAGGTAGAGAGACAAAAGAAAAAGAAAAAAATGATGGCTGAAAAGCAATGAAAGGCAAGATAGAATTATACTAAAGTACAATAAAAGCATCAGACATCACCAAAGCCAAGAATGCCACACCCCTACCTTATATCCCCCCATAGGCATTTAGCTTTGGTATATTGCCTTTGTTACATTAAAGGAAGCATAATACAATGCTTCTGTTAACTATGGTCTCTAGTTTGCATTGATTGTATTTTTAACACCTTGCAAGGTTAATAGTCATTTGTTCTCCCTCATGTAAAAACATATTTGCACATTTTATCACAATTGTTGAGCAGTCTAGGTTTCACTGAGTTATAAAGTCCCAGCCTTTATCATTTGTCTTTCCTTCTGGTATCCCACATGCTCCTAACCTTCCTCTTTCAATCATATTACAGTCATCTTTGTCCAGTGTACTTACATTGTTGTGCTGCCATCACCCAAAATTGTGTTCCAAACCTCTCACTCCTGTCTTTTCCTATCTGTCTGTAGTGCTCCCTTCAGTGTTTCCTATAGAGCAGGTACCTTGTTCACAAGCTCTCTCACTGTCTGTCAAAGAATATTTTCAACTCTCCCCCATATTTGAAGGAGAGTTTTGCTAGATATAGGATTCTTGGTTGGAGGTTTTTCTCTTTCAGTATCTTAAATATATCACACCACTTCCTTGTTGCCTCCAGGGTTTCAAATGAGAAATCTGCACATAGTCTTATCAAGCTTCCTTTGATTGTGATGGATCACTTTTCTCTTGTTGCTTTCAGGACTCTCTCTTTGTCTTTGGTGTTTGATAATCTGATTATTAAGCATCTTGGCATAGGTCTATTCAGATCTATTCTGTTTGGGGTATGCTGCTTTTCTTGGATCTGTAATTTTCTGTCTTTCATAAAAGATTGGATATTTTCATTGATTGTTTCCTCTATTATTATTATTCCCACCCTTTTTCCCTTCTCTTCTCCTTCTGGAACACCCATGACACACACAATTATGCACTTCTTGTTATCTTTCAATTTCCTGAGACTTTGCTCATATTTTTCCACTCTTTTCCTTATCTGTTCTTTTATGTGTAGGATTTCAGGTGTCTTGTTCTCCAGTTCCTGAATGTTTTCTTCTGCCTCTTGAAATCTGCTGTTGTATGTCTCCATTGTGTTTTCCATCTCTTGTGTTGTCTCTTTCATTTCCATAGATTCTGCCATTTGTGTTTTTCAAACTTTTGATTTCTACCTTCTGTTTGCCAGTGTTTTCTCTATGTCTTTCAACTCCTTTGCTGTATCTTCCCTGAACTTGTTGATGTGGTTTTTGAATTGATTTATCATATTTATTTGAAAATGTTTAATTATTTCATTAAAGTGAAACAATATCTCATCAGTATCTCAGTTGAGGTGTAAGTTTGTTCCTTTGACTGGGCCATAGCTTCATTTTTCTTAGTGTAAGTTGTAGTTTTCTGTTGTCTAGGCATCTGGTTTCCTTGGTTGCTCCAATCAGATTTTCCCAGACCAGAACAGATTCAGGTCTCAGAATGGGGCTATATTCAGTGCCACGTTTCCCCGAGGGTGTGTCTTAGAAGATTGTCAGGCTTTCCTGAGAGGCTTCACACTGCTGTGCTTTTCCTAACCTGCCCAGCAGGTGGTGCCTGTCAGCCTGTCACTCCCAACTGGTGTAAAGACGTGTGGTCCCTTTAGTTCTCAGCTTAGGTTGTTTCTGTTTTGACTGTTTTACCCCATGCCCTGGGGTCTGAGTTCTGAAATGGGGCAGACACTGTAGCTGGGCTCCACCTTCCTCTTAGGGCAAATACACCACCTAGGGAGTTATCCTCTGCATTTGAACTACTCCTTTGTTTCTCTGACTCTGTTAACTCCACTCTTGTCTGGGTCAGAGTGTGGTGAACTGAAAATGGCTGAGGGTTTCTCCATTATGCTACTCAGGTTGAAAGAGAGAAAAAAACAGAAAGAAATCCCCTTTTCAGAGCCAGTCCATGGACCCCCAGTTTTGCCCATCAGTCAGAGAGAGCACCTGGTCTTCCAGGCTCCCTTTCCTGGGACACAGGCATTTTCTGGCTCTCTAAATTCAGTCATCTCTAAAATCTCTGTATTTTTTTAATTATTTATTTTTTTTTATTCCATCAGCCCCACCTCCTCTCCACTGGAACAACCTCAGGGTACTTTGTTGCTTGTTAGGGGTTTGTCTGTGTTTATATCTTGTATTCAGTGATCCATATTTGTTAATTTAAACCCCAGTTGGAGATACGTTGCACTATATTTGCTTGCTCCAGGAATCCTGCTTTCTCCCACAGTGATGTCTTGCTGCTCAGCCTGTTGTGGGGGGAGGGGGCATGGTTCCACAGCATTTACTTACAGTTTTTATGCTGCAATCTCAGCCATTCTACCCAATACAGGTTGGTGTATTATGTGTTCAGTCATGGTTGTCCCCCAGCGGTTGTTCCAGATTATTTACTAGTTGTTCCTGGTTGTTTATTAGTTGCTCCAGGGGACTAACTAAATTCCACACCTCTGTATGCTGCCATCTTGCCCCTCACTTTTGATAATATTTTTCACAACCTACTAAGTGACTAAAGTGTTTTGACTACTGAGTTTGCAGCATGAATGGATAAACATAATCCCTGCCCTAACAGGGAGTACAATTTTGTAGGAAAAACTGACAAAAAGAAGTCAACTATATTTTTACAGTATATTTTGTGATCATTGATATTAAGGAAATAAAAGGCATGGAGAGCTAGAGAATAATATAGAGAAAGCTATGAGGAAAAACTTCTCTGAGGAGGGGGAGTTCATCTGAAAATGTAAAAAAGTAAAAAAAAAAGAGAAGGCTCCATCCAGGTGATTCATCCAGGAAAGAGGAATCTAGCAGAGAGAAGAGGGAAACTAAAAACCCTGAACTGAGTCTTGTGGATTGAATCCCTGTAAAGCATGTTCACGTCCCAACCCCTGGTCCTGTGAGTTTGAACCATTTGTAAATAGGATCTTTGAAGATGTTGTTTGTCAGGTGTTCCCAAACTGAATGAGGGTAAGCCTTAATCCAATATGGCTGAAGTCCTTATAAGCAAAGGAAATTATACTCAGAGAGAAAGCCACAAGGTGTAGCCAGAAACTGGATGTCAACAGAATCTAGAAGAGGAAGGAATAGTCACTGCCATGTGCATTTCCAAGTCACAGAAAAGTCATAGAACCCCAAGATTGCCGGCTACCAGAAGATACCATTTCCAGTTTCAGACAAGCCTTCTAGTTTCTGAAACTGTGAGCTGATAATTCCTGTTGTTAAACCAACATGTTACAATATTTGTTTTAGCATCTAGGAAACTAATATACTGGGGAAAACTTGGAATATTCAAAACACAAGTTAAAAAAAAGAAGGAAGGAAGGAAGGAAGGAAGGAAAAAGAAAAGAAAAGTAAAAGAAAAGAAAAGAAAAGAAAAGAAAAAAGGAAAAACTGTGACCAGAGCCTTGTGAAAAACAGGATAGAGTACAAAATGTATTGGAGATATTGACAGTAACCTGATTAAGGCAGAGTATTGTATCATAAACTGATTTATATGCATAAAAGATGCATCTGGCTGCTGTGTATGCAATAGATTGGGGTGAATGGTGAGGGTAAGGCCTCACTGTATTTGAAGGCAAGATTTGTTCTTAGCATGTAAGCTACTGACCACCCAGGATTACTTGTTTCATCCAAAGTTTCCTCATGGCATTTTTCACATCTGCATTCCTCAAGGTATAGATCAAGGGATTTAACATGGGTTCAACAATTGTAAAGCACACAGCCATTGCCTTGTCTACAGGGTAAGTGGCCACAGGCCTCATGTTCAAGAAGATACAGGGCACAAAGAACAAGATGACCACTGTGAGGTGAGAGCCACAGGTGGAGAGGGCTTTGTGCCGCCCTTCAGAGCTGCAAGACCTAAGGGAACAGAGGATGACCACATAGGATGCAATGAGCATAAAGAAAATGATCACACACATAACACCACTGTTGAGAATGATGAGGAGGCCCAAGATATGGGTGCCCATGCAGGCCAGTTTCAACAATGGAAACAAATCACACATAAAGTGGTCAATGACATTGCGGCCACAGAAGGATATTTAGTACGTAAAGAGAAGCTGTAACGTTGCGTGCATAGATCCCCCCACCCAGGCTGCTCCCAGCAGCAGGCAGCACACCCGAGGACTCATGATGATCTGATAGTGCAGCAGCTTACAAATGGCCATGTAGCAGTCATAGGCCATAGCAATGAGAAGGATGACCCCACACCACCAAAGAAATGTTCTGCAAAGAGTTGGGTCATGCAGCCTTCAAGGGAGATGGTAATGCTCTCAGAGAGGGAGTCCACAATCACCTTGGGGGCAATGACAGAAGAGTAGGTGATATCCATGAGGCTCAAGGAAGTAAGGAAAAAATACATGGGTGATCTCAGACTCTGACTTGTGATCACAGTTACCACAATGAGTAGGTTTCCCATCACTGTGGTCACATATATGATTAGAATCACAGCAGATAATATTTTCTGCAGCTCTGGATTCTTTGTAATGCCCAAAAGAATGAATTCTGTCACATTGTTTTGACTTTCCATTTACTGTGGCTTCATGTAAGCACATAGCCATAAGCTGGAAAATCTGAGAAAGCAATGTTATTTTTAATCAGTAATCATTCAGTGCCTTGGTCATTTTGTGTGTGTGTGCTGTTTCACACCCTGCTGACCTATCATTTTTGTCCATTGCTACAGAAAACAACTACTCACAATTATAGCCTAAGAGCAGCCCAATTCTACTGCGTCTTCCTGGATCCTCCCAATAAAATCTCTTCTCATGAGCTCATCTCTAGCTTTCTGTCTTGGCAGTTGCTGTCTGAGACACTTTGGAGACACTGCTTCATCATTCTAGTGCATACATACACATACCTAGAAATATGAGGGAGTTAACACCTCCTAGGGAACCCTTGACCTTTAGGAGATAGGGGTCAGTGGATAAATCCTAAATAGATTAATAAAATCTTGGGTTAACTTCCTTTCCTTTCATTTTTTACTGCTCCCAGTACCTCCATTCAGTTTTGCAAAAGAAACCCCTAGATACTGTGACTTATATTAGTTTCTTCTTTTTGGGAAATTCAAGCTGTGGTGCTGACTTTCATTTATCAACAGGTACATTCAAGAACTTGCAAATTTCATATTACTTTTCCATCATTTATTTTGTATACTTATTGAGCACCTAGAGTTTGCTAGTTGAAAACCTGCAAGACAGGTCTTATCCCAAGGACTTTCCACTTATTAAAAACTCTACTCTTTCCAACTAAATTTCTTCCTTCTGAAATTAGCTTATTATTACTATTATTTTTATTATTAATTATTGCTAATATTCAATGGGTCACTGCTGTGTCTCAGGCAGTGGAATGTCCCATGAAATATTTTCTTCATTTTATAGATAAGATATTAAGGAAGAGTGAAAAATGACTGAAGCGAAATTGAAATCCAGTTTTTCATGGTTCCGAACTCAATACCATTAATGAGCTATATTGTGCTTGTCTTATGATAATATGGAGCACTCAATATGTGTGAGACACTGTGCTTCTTGATATAATTTCATTTTCATAGCAATCCAGTGATTTTGATTTATGTTTCCTGTGCTCATTTCATTCAACAAGATAATTGTGTGCATCCAATATATAGTTCTAACATGTTCTAATTATATATGTGAATACTCTAATCCTAAACCTAGAAATCACATTTGTTGACTTTGATTCAAAATCTTTCTAATCATTTTCCAGATATGCTGCTGATTACAGAAAATAAAACCCTGAATTTATTTCTCTGCTCCAGGAAGACCCAGATCAACAATAGTTGATACCATCTCTGCACATGAGCCTGAATCAATGAAAATTGTCCATTCCGTTCTTCCCTCTGGTGTTCCCAGAGGGAACAATATCAATAAAATAACTCATTTGTTTTCCACTCACTATGTGCCAGCAATGTGGTTGACCCATTACATGCATTATCTCATTTTCCATATCACCCCAGGTGAGTACTGTCACAAACCCCATCTTCAAGATGAGGAGACTGAGGCTTGGAGATATCCAACTTCTCATCTAAGATGAGTGGGGATTATGAATACAGGTAGTTTAATTTTGGATCATACATTCATAGCCCTTATACCATACACTGATGAAGTGAACAGTGGCCTCTACCAGTTAAATGCAATAGCTAGTGCAGCCAGGAACAAATGATATAGTAAAAAAAAAAAAAAAGAAAAAGCTTCAGTAGGAAGCAAACTTTATCAGAGGTATTTAAGTAAAGGTTGTCTGCCACTTGGTTGGAATATAGAACATATTAGAGGACTGCTTTAAAATGGGAATATAAATTACATTTTCTCTAGACACATCTAAATACTGAAAAGCTCATTCTTAACATCCTCTTCCTTGCTAAACAAAGTAAACCACTTCTCGGAGACTCTCTGCAAATCTTCAACATGGACTAACCCCAACCTCTTACTTCTTGAGTCTGAGAACATCAATAGTTCTTGAACAGCCCTCATAAAGAAGAAGGAATGCATTTTTGGAAATCAGAAAAATGGAATTTATTCTACATTGTCACTCTATCTCCATGGGATACCCTATTACATTACTGTGGACCTTTGTCCCCTCATCCAGAGTATGAGGTAATTGTGGTCAATGAGTGGAACATTAGGGGTTCAAAGGAGCCATCCTGGAGACTCCGCTTCTTTTCAAACCCAGCAGCTCAGCTCTTATCTGCATTGAATGATTACACTTCCAGGTAAGATTTCCTTTGAGCCATCTCTAGATGAAGTATGTTGAAACAACATGCATTAGAATAGATAACAGTGCCTCTTCTGCCATAAAATCAATGAATATATCACAATTGCCTTTTGACTACTAGTACACCAGTACTAAAATTCTCAGCCTGTCATTTAAAACCATCTCCAATCAATCAAGCTCCTGTTTCGTACTTTTCTCTCCCACTACAGTCTTATGGCCAGAACACACACCTCAGCTCTTTTTATACAGTGGGAAAGACCATGGATTCAGAGTAAGTAGACTTAGCTTCCTGTCCCAGCTGCTTATTGGCTACATATCAACTTTCTTAAACTTCAAATCCTGCAAAAATAAAATAATGCAATAATAACTGAAGTCCTGATTTTATCTTTAATCCGCACAAAACAATATGAGATAGGAACTATTGTTATTCTGATTTTATGATGCATGGGTGAGGCTTAGAAAAATTATGAAACATGCTTAAAGTCTTGTCAGTTCCATGATCAAGCTCACACAGTCCAGGCTGCTAACCACCATGCTTTATAACCCCTCCAAGGTTTTTGCATCCTGCATCACAACATTGTGAAGATCAAAGTTAGTAACAAGCCTGATATTCTTTGGAGAGCACTATTCAAACATTCACCATGATTATTTTTCATGCCTATAAGCCGCTGACTCCCTGCTGCCTCTGCCCATGCTGTCTGCTATCAACCAAGTCCATCACCATTCATCCTCCACCCCTTATTTCCTTCTTAACATTCTCCTTGCCACCATAATCTTGAATGTTTGTTATATGCATCTGTATAAGTTTGTTCTGTTTTGACATTAATTAGATTATCTTCTCAGCTCAATTTTTATTTCAATTTCATATCAGTCTTATCTCTTTATGTAGGTGATTAAGGATAGCTAATTTATTCTCATTTCACTAAATTGCTAATGCTGTTATATGTATACACTAGTTATTTAATCAATTTTGTGAAGTTGAATTCATCCAAAGAAAACTGCAATGAACTATGAGGCTAAGACCACACTGTTTCAAGTCCCTGCCTCCAGAAATGAGCTTGCCACTGTCAGAGCTTAGGTGCTGTTCCACTGACATCTAAGCTCAATGATCCAATTTATCATCTGTCATCCTTATCATTTACATTCATATACATGTTTTAGCAAAACAAACCTTAGACTTCCAGTTCAGGGTTGAACCACTGCCATCAGATCCTCTCTGTAATATTGTCTTTTTCTTTCTGCAGTGCGTCCCAGTGAAATACCATTCTTTACAACACTGTTCAAATGCAGAAATGGGGAATTATGTTTCCTTCAATTGTCTGTTACCTAGAAAGTATATAAGTAAATAAGTAAGTTTAATAGCATATCAGACAGTGTGAGGGATACAAGGAAGTGTCCTATCCTTAAAGAGGGAAACAGACTGAGCATACGTGAAATGAATGAACAGCATAAGTTGCAGAATGGAAAGAGATCAGTGTGACCTACTGATTTCAAAGAAGATAAAAAGGTTAGACCTTGACATGAGAATTTAGAAAGGGGAAGTGAAAGTGAACAGCAAGGGCAACAACATGAGCAAGGCATGAAGAGAGAAAGGGAAAATGTGCTGTGCACAGCAAAAAAATACAGACTTTGACATCAGGAAAGCTTGATTTCACCATGGACCTTTCAGGGATGGAACTGACTAGAGGTTATACATTCTTTGAATTCTCACTCGTTTTATTCAGAGTTATGGTATTGCACATATAAATTGTGTGGCATTACAGTTTAAAATGTAACATTTTAACTTATAAACCTGAAAATATACCACAAATGTAAGCTTAACTGCAGTATTGAGGGTGTATCATAAAACCTAGTCACATCACTTCTAGGTGCAGGATGCCTTGAGTAGCTGTGCCTAACTAACTCTATGTAAAATTCATGATTTTCTGCATTATAGTTAATTTTTCCTTCTGGGTACCCACTGTATGCCTCAGTTCTCAATAAAATGAGAAATTAATGTTATCTATCTGAAATGGTGGTTGTAAGGATTAAATGATTCTTAAATCATTGAGATGCTTGGAGCAGCATCCCACTTCTTTTCCCAAAATAAAGAGAATGATGCTGATCACCAACTATTTTGAAACAGACCCTTTTCCTCTAGATTTTTAACAAATACGTGTATATTTCCATGCAATGCACAATTGGCTAACAGGATATCATGACTCCTCATCACTTATCAGGATGAAAGATTTGAATTGATTTTAAAAGCCAAATCTTCAAAAGTCATTTTCTAAAATAGTCTGCAGTTCTAACCAAAAAAAAAAGTTTGTATAAAACTGAAATTTTTCTTTTTAACTGCTATTTTTATAAATTATAAAAGTAAAGCATGGACCTTGTAAAATATTTTATCAATGATAGAACGATAGAATGATACAAAGTTTAAAGTCAAGGGACCATTCCCAACCACAAGCACTCACTTGACTCTGTATTAGCAGTTTAGTGCATGGTTTTCATTTATGCAATTTTATGAAGGTGTTTTATACATGTACATTCATTTATGTATTTTACTTTATATAAAATATGTAAAACTATAATCATAATATATGTGTGTATATTACTTAAAATTTTAATTTAATAATTTACATGTACATTATTTCACTTCAGTATTTATGATTTTTTTATTTGAATTGCTGAATATTATTCCATTTTTATGGTTACACCACAATTCACTTAATCAGCCCATTTTGCCTGGCATTTCTCTATGTGAAATCAGTTTCATAATCTGTAGTTAAATATTATTTTTCAGAAATTCAGAGCTCAAGCAAAAAATACAGAGATTCCTCCCACACATGCCTTAAGATCTCTTTCTCCACCACCCCAGAAGGATCCATAATTGTCTCTGGTTAACCAAACATAGTTCAAGGCTTGCAAAGGCACAGGTTGGAAGCCAAGGATGCAAGAAGAGAGAAAATGACAGCAGATGCGAGGTATTAAAAAACAAAAGGGGGAGAGAAGAAGAGAAAAAAAAGAGCCAACACTCACAAGGAAGCAACAAAAGAGACCTGGATTATTGAGGAACACTCCTGCCTGTGGCAACTGCTGCAGAAACAAGAAAAAGGATGAGCCTCCTAAGAGGACATTGCTAGTGCAGCAAACCTGCCCTGAGCTGAGCTGAGCGGCCTTTCACCTAGGGACATGTGCATGACCTTGTGGGGTGGGGGGGACCTTCTGTCTTGGGGTCTGATTCATGCTCCTGGGTGCCCACTCTTCTGCTACCAGCACCCATTTCCATGGCTAGCGATGGACTCACATCCAGGAGCAGGCCTAGCAGCAGCCAGAGTGCCCAGGATTTGTGACTGCTGCTGCCTTTTCTCTCTTAAAACTGGCTAGTCTCTTCCCCCTAGTGGCTGGAAAAGGAAAACAGAATTAATGGTCATCAAAGGGCAGCTGAATTCAGAACTGGATCACCTCATTTCACAAACTTTCAAAGATAAATTCATTCATTATAGACTGACGGTTAAAAGACCACCTTAGGAGCCCATTGTAAAAAAAGAAACTTGCTTGTGAGGTCACACCAAACTTTCAGAGGTTTTGATATTGCCTGATTTGGTTTTTGTGGTCTCCCTTTATGATGATAAACCCTGCTCCTACCAATCCCCAGCCCCTAAAAGGGTGAGGATCCTCCTTCCCTCCAGAAACGTCTTGTACTTTCCTGATCCAAGTGCCTAAGGGATGTCGCAATTAAAGAGCTTACAAATGAATGACAAAAAATTCAGATTATCTTGAAATATGAAATGAGTCTGATCCGAAGATACCTGGCTCTCTTCACTTTGTACAAATGCAGATTATCTCTCTGCATAATGTCTATGAACTGGGCACCTGAGTTGCTGGTTTGCAAATGGCAATGAACACAAGAGTGGAAAAAGCAGTGAGCTGTTACAAAGGCAATATCCACGTTGGTTATCTTCCCTCCAGGGAGATGTGTCTGAACTTGAGTCCCACACTGATCTTTCCCTCTCCTTTCTGTCTGATGCTTTTCAGGAGTGCCGTCCAGGTACTCACAACTCCTTTGAAGGCATCTTCAATACAGGGCGCTACACATTTGTCCGGGTGAAGAGGCACAGCAAATTTCCAATACACTTTATTGACTTCATCCCTTGAGGCCCCAGGTTTAACTCCCAACATGCTCCAACTAACTTTCCTATTTCGAATTCTGCGAAGGGTGTCTGCTTGTTCTTTGGTGAAACTAGAACTGCTATTTGTGATAGGATATTTCCTGCCATTTTCTCATAAATTACCTATGGATACACAAAAGGTCTGGAACATCTCATTGATTCCCTCTCCAGTTTGTGCTGAAGTTTCAAACTACAGGAACCCTTTCTTTCAGCCCAAAGATGTCCTTCGCGTTCATCTACACAGTGGTTCTTGGTACCATCGATCTTGTTGACATACACTACAAATACTTTATTATTAGCAAAGCTTTAGGAGCATAATTATTATTCTACACTATTGAAAACTATTAATTTGACTCTGATATAAAATTCTAAAATGTATCAATATTGTATTTTATGAAAAAATAAATACATCTATTTCAAACATTTACCAGGTTCTTCACATATCTTAACACATTCAATGAAAGCAATTAAATTATTTTAAGGAAACCTCCAAAAAAAGTGAATCCCTTCGTAAGAATCTCACAATGACAATTAAATAAGATAAATTAAGTAGGTTGACACTATGCCAAAATTAACAACATAAGAGTAGGAAAACAAGCTACTGATATGGTATGTAAGGTGTAAAACACTTTCAGTCAGTAAGGCTTCAGAATTTATAGATTCTACAATTTTGAGTTTTAATCCAGATCTTGTGGAAATATGTAATCACTATCCATGTCTAAATATGTCTATTTAATTATCTATACAGTAAAAACAATGTTTCCCATAAAAGCAATAGCTTTTGTTAAATGATTGCACAATGAGCACCAAAATAGCTCATCAAAAATTTTCAAATCTTAATAAACACCTAGACAGTACATCACTGGAAAAATGAATTTTAAAGAAATACCATGTGTTCCATGTCAACTTCCTCATAGTTATGCAAGAATACTACCTCTAAACCCTCCATGTGATTGAATGGACTCTTGGGACAAATATAGAAGAGCAAAAATCAGAGAGGGTAGATTGCCTATCTTGTTTATAGTCTTTGTCAGTTTTAGTTTTCTGTTTTGCAGGGATGGATGATGATTCCTATATATGCAGTTTTTGACAGCTCATGTTCTAAACTCTGATTTGGAATTGGAATCTCAGAATCTACACTTACCAATGGTGTAACATTGGGTAAGTTACACAACATCTGTGCAATGATGTTGTACAGCACTTAACACTTAAGGTGGTTTTAAAGATGAAATAGGATAATGAAAATGAAGGTCTTAGAAAATTGTCAAATAATAAGGACTAAAAAATGTGAGATGCTTACTATTTGGTGTTTCCCCCATGTAACTTTAGTGCTATGTCTCTACAATTAGTCTTACATGAATTTCCCCAAATTCAACTCTCCTCCTTAATTATCCAAAGGAGCATTCCATGTGGGATGAATGGATCAACTGAGATATTACTGCATGCAACTGTGGACTGTTTTCCCCTTTAACATTCTCATTTCTCTTGGATGCCTTTCTGCCTTTCTTCACACCTAATCCCATCTTTTTTAAATTTATCATTACTACAGAATGAATTTATTAGGGGTGATGAAAAAGTTTGGGTCATAGATGATGGTAATGGCAGCAAAACATATTGAACTTAAGAGCAAACAAACAAATTTAATATTAGGGATCTTGTTTTTATAAATTGATCAATATAAGGGGTTAAGTGGTAGAAAATATGTAATTTCCAGTTTAATCCAAAATATTTTAAGACCATGAAATTAAGAAAATGCCTATGTAATTAGCCCAGATTGTGCATCTAACAAAGTTTAATTCTATTTCTACAGACATGAAAATCCCCTTTCTAAAAAGGCATTAGCATAGGTTCATGAGTTCAGCAAGTAACTAAAGTTCTCTGAACCTGTTTCCACATTTGTAATAAGGGGCTATTAATTTACACATCAAAGTATTATATGAAGATAATATATATGTCATTTTATATTGTTATGTTATGATATTATGTTATGTTATGCTATTTGTTTTCCTATTTGGTATTCATTTAAACAACTGTAATACAAAGAAAACCATTTTCATTGCATTTATTCCAAAAATATTCTGACATAAAACCTTTGATATTAAATGATAAAACCTGCTTCTTAAGAAAGATGTGTAATTAATTCCAAATCTATGTTGCCCTATCATAAAAGCAGTGAAGAATTTTTGTAAATAAACTCTTTTTCCTTCAGTCACTTTTTCCAAATCCAGGCTTCCTCAATTCTATCTTTGGTCCTGAAAGATAATGGCTTAATCTGAGGAAGATAATTGAAGATTTCCACTACAATGACCTAGATGTTAGTATAGAGAAAATATCAGGAACGCCCCGTCTCCAACTGTCAAAAACAAGGAATATTTATGATTATAGAATTATCCAGAATTGATTCCAAGAATACACTGTTGAGATGATTGATGAATCCTCAAATTTATAAACTGTTTATGAGAATATTTATCAAGAATCAAACAAATCTAAAACTTCATTATTACTTTTAACTAACCAAATCAATAAACAAAACTCACATATAATCCACATAACAAAATCCAACTGAGAAGGTTTGTCAGAAAGAAAGGAATTTTTTTCTTAAAAGAAATGTATAAATAGGATTAAGGATTATAATTTGAAAGAGAATATTACAAAAAAAGTAGTGTGAGAAAAAAACACATAAAGTCAAATTCCAAAAATAGTTGGTTCTTAATAGTCAGATGCCTTTCCATATAACAATAGCAGCTCCCTAAATCTGAATCTCTTTACACATTCTCTAAAAACCATACCATGAAGCAGAACAGGAACATAAAATCACATATAACTAATAAATTCAGCACAACTAAGACCACAGGAACACTATGAACTTCAAATTACCTCTAAATAGAGAAAAAAAAAAAAAACAAAACACCAAATTCCAGCAGATGTCTCTGGGACTTACCATACTACCCTGAAGGAAGTCTGAAGGGACTTTGGGGAATAGGAGAGAGAAGAAGAAAGTTCAAAGAAGATTGAACACATTCACGATCACCTATAGTAGAGTAAGTCACACTAATTTAAAAATCACCACAAAGAAAAGTCTAACTGAGATCTGGTAAATCAGTGAATAGAGTATAAGAAAAGAACTTTAAGTATGCAGGAACTAAGATGTCCTGGGAAAAAAAGGCATTACTTCTGGGGTGAGGAGATGATGAATGAAAATGGGTATGTGCTTTTGGGATACTTTGTGATAAAAGAAAAGAAGGAAGTAAAAGGAAGACTTTAAGGTCTTGAGAAAATGAAGAATGACAAAATCTAAAGATACATCAATTACTCTTTCCCCATTAAAAAAATACTTTATTGTAAAAAGAGGATACTATGAACTAGATCTTGTAAGACACCCAAAACTCTTAACTCTCAACTTATGCATATAGAAACCTCACTGCAGTACTCAAAATGAACAGAAAACAAAAATGAGTGCAACTCCATGCAAAGTTACAGTAATAAAACAACAGAAAATGAGAACCATAAAATTCACCTGATGACTCCCTCCAAAAGAAGCAAGTAGCGAAAGAACACTACAACAAAATGTGTAGGTCAGTTTTCTGAGGAAGTAGTTTCTGATACAGAGATTTGCCTGTATTGGCATTTGCACTATGAAATAATACCTTTAAGAAAGTAATAGAACCAGAATTGGACAGAGAGAAAAACTCATAACGAAATGCAATTCAACAGAGGCCTCAGTCAGTATCACAGGAAGCTCTAAGGTAAGGATAGCCTCAAAGATGTCCCAAATCAAAACAAATGTGTTGGAACTGCATACCCTTACTCCAACCAGTAATTAGATGCAGTCAAAGATGAGTCACAATGTAGCATGCCTGTCAAATATGCAAAACTGAACCTAATCCAAATGGAACTGTCAAATTCAGATGGAGGTTAATTCAATAAAGCATATGGGAGATACTCTGCAATGTGTTAATATAATAAAAGTCAAAGAAGTCCTGCACATCTGTTCCAAGTTAAAATAAAGAGACAGAGCAAGTAAGTGCATGTATGATTCTGTAGTTGATCATGGGCCAGAAAAAAATTCCTTTATGGAATATTATATGAATAGTTGATGAAATATGAATATGGACATATATTGGGTAATTGTGTTATATTAATATTACTGAGTTTGATCAGACTTTGTGCTTATGCAAAAAAAAATTTTTTTCTTAGGATATATCCACTATGTAAGAGTCATGATGTCTAATTCAAGGGACTCAGAATAGCTGAAATAATCTTTAAAAAGAACAACCTATTTTCAAAACTTACTATGAACTACAGTAATCAGGACAGTTTGATACTGGAATAAAGCTTGCAATATAGATCATTGGAATATACTGCAGGGTCTGTAAATATACCCTTGCATTTATTGTCAATTCATATTTGACAGGGTTGCCAGTAAAAGTCAATTGGGGAAATAATAGATTTTTCATCAAGAAATACTGGATAAGTTTGTATCCACATATATAAGAATAAAGTTGAATCCCTACCTCACACCATAGACAAAAATTAATTCAAATTAAAAAAAAAAGGATTTAAATGTGAGAGCTAAACCTATAAAACACAGGATAAAAGAGGAGTAAAACATTGTGACCTTGGATTGGGCAATGGTTTCTTAGTCATGGAATGAAAAGCACATATGACAAAATGAAAACTAGATAAAATGAACTTCATCAAAATTAAAAGCTGTTGTACTTCAAAGAAAACCATTAAGAAAGTGAAAAGGCAACCCATAGAATGGGAGAAAATATTTGCAAACTATATACCTGATAAGGGACTTGGATCCAGAATATGTAAAGAAGCTTCACAACTCAAAAATAAAAAGACAAACAACCCAAATATAAAGTAGATAAAGGGTTAAATTGGACAGTCTTCCAAAGAAAATATACAGATGACCAATAAGCATAAGAAATGATGTTCAACATTATTAGTCATTAGGGAATGCAAATCAAAACCAAAATGAGATAGCCCTTCACAACCACTAGGATGGCTATAATTTAAGAGACAGACAATAATGAGTGTGGGTGAGGATGTGGAGGAATTGGAACCCTCATATATTGCTGGTTGGATTGTAAAATGGTGCAGTCACTTTGGAAAGTATTTTGTCAGTTCCTCAAAAAGTTAAACATAGTGTTACCATAGTACCCAACAATTCCATTCCTCAAGAATTAAACATATATGTCTGCAATAAAAGTTTATTACAACATTACTCATAATATTAAAATGTGGAGACAACTCAAATAACCATCAGCTGATGAATGAATAAACAAAATGTGGTATATCTATATAATGTAATACTCATCAATTCAAAGGAATGATGTACTGACTTGTGATACAACATGGATGAACCTTGAAAACATTATAGTAAATGGAAGACATCAGACCCAAAAGGCAGACATTGTATATTTGCATTTATATGAAATTACTAACATAGGGAAATCCACAGAGAAAGTAATTAGAATAGTGGTTGCAAAGGGCTGGTGGGAGGGTGAAATAAGAACTGACTAGTAATAAATACCAAGTTTCTTTTGAGGGTGAAAAAATCTTCTGGAATTAAATCATGATGATGGTCTTTATGAACACTCTGTGAGCGTACTACAAAATAATGAATTATACACTTTATAATATTAAAATTTGCATATGTGAATCATATCACAATAAAAACCATTTTTCTTTTTTTTAGCTTCATCCCCTACCCCCTCATTGGTACTGTTATTGTCATATAAATTACATCTTTGTAAATTATGAGGTCATCAGCAGAGATTTATACTGATTGTTTTATGCAGTTATTTTAAACCAGATAATAAGAGTTATAAAGTATAGATATAGATAACAGATTTGAGTTTATATTATGTGTGTGTGTGTGTATTTTTTTTTTTTTAATCATCATTTTATTGAGATATATTCACATACCACGCTGTCATACAAAACAAATTGTACTTTCGATTGTTTACAGTACCATTACATAGTTGTACATTCATCACCTAAATCAATCCCTGACACCTTCATTAGCACACACACAAAAATAACAAGAATAATAATTAGAGTGAAAAAGAGCAATTGAAGTAAAAAAGAACACTAGGTACCTTTGTCTGTTTGTTTGCTTCCCCTACTTTTCTACACATCCATCCATAAACTAGACAAAGTGGAGTTTGGTCCTTATGGCATTCCCAATGCCACTGTCACCCCTCATAAGCTACATTTTTATACAACTGTCTTCGAGATTCATGGGTTCTGGGTTGTAGTTTGATAGTTTCAGGTATCCACCACCAGCTACCCCAATTCATTAGAACCTAAAAAGGGTTGTCTAAACTGTGCGTAAGAGTGCCCACCAGAGTGACCTCTCGGCTCCTTTTGGATTCTCTCTGCCACTGAAGCTTATTTCATTTCCTTTCACATCCCCCTTTTGGTCAAGAAGATGTTCTCCATCCCACGATGCCGGGTCTACATTCCTCCCCGGGAATCATATTCCACGTTGCCAGGGAGATTCACTTCCCTGGGTGTCTGATCCCACGTAGGGGGGAGGGCAGTGATTTCACCTTTCAAGTTGGCTTAGCCAGAGAGAGAGGGCCACATCTGAGCAACAAAGAGGCATTCAGGAGGAGACTCTTAGGCACAAATACAGGGAGGCCTAGCCTCTCCTTTGCAGCAACCGTCTTCCCAAGGGTAAAACTTATGGTAGAGGGCTCAACCCATCAAACCACCAGTCCCCTATGTCTGTGGTCATGTTAGCAACCATGGAGGTGGGGTAGGCGAATACCCCTGCATTCTCCACAGGCTCCTCAAGGGGGCACTACATCTTTTTTTTTTTTTTTTTTTTCCCTTGTTTGTCTTTTTTCTTTTTTCTTTTTTTTTTTTTTTAACTTTCCCTTCTTTTTTCAAATCAACTGTATGAAAAAAAAGTTAAAAAGAAAACAAACATACAATAAAAAACATTTCAAAGAGACCATAGCAAGGGAGTAAGAAAAAGACAACTAACCTAAGATAACTGCTTAACTTCCAACATGTTCCTACTTTACCCCAAGAAAGTTACATAATATAGCAACATTTCAGTGAACTTGTTCCTACTACATCCATCAGAAATTAACAGACCATAGTCATTTCTGGGCATCCCCAGAACGTTAAATAGCTTATCTGTTCTTCTTGGATTATTGTTCCCCCTTCCTTAATTGCTCTCTACTGCTAGTTCCCCTACATTCTACATTATAAACCATTTGTTTTACATTTTTCAAAGTTCACATTAGTGGTAGCATATAATATTTCTCTTTTTGTGCCTGGCTTATTTCGCTCAGCATTATGTCTTCAAGGTTCATCCATGTTGTCATATGTTTCACCAGATCGTTCCTTCTTACTGCCGCGTAGTATTCCATCGTGTGTATATACCACATTTTATTTATCCACTCATCTGTTGAAGGACATATGGGTTGTTTCCATCTCTTGGCAATTGTGAATAATGCTGCTATGAACATTGGCGTGCAGATATCTGTTCGTGTCACTGCTTTCCGATCTTCCGGGTATATACCGAGAAGTGCAATCGCTGGATCGAATGGTAGCTCTATATCTAGTTTTCTAAGGAACTGCCAGACTGACTTCCAGAGTGGCTGAACCATTATACAGTCCCACCAACAATGAATAAGAGTTCCAATTTCTCCACATCCCCTCCAGCATTTGTAGTTTCCTGTTTGTTTAATGGCAGCCATTCTAACCGGTGTTAGATGGTATCTCATTGTGGTCTTAATTTGCATCTCTCTAATAGCTAGTGAAGCTGAACATTTTTTCATGTGTTTCTTGGCCATTTGTATTTCCTCTTCAGAGAACTGTCTTTTCATATCTTTTGCCCATTTTATAATTGGGCTGTCTGTACTATTGTCATTGAGTTGTAGGATTTCTTTGTATATGCAAGATATCAGTCTTTTGTCAGATACATGGTTTCCAAAAATTTTTTCCCATTGAGTTGGCTGCCTCTTTACCTTTTTGAGAAATTCCTTTGAGGTGCAGAAACTTCTAAGCTTGAGGAGTTCCCATTTATCTATTTTCTCTTTTGTTGCTTGTGCTTTGGGTGTAAAGTCTAGGAAGTGGCCTCCTAATACAAGGTCTTGAAGATGTTTTCCTACATTATCTTCTAGGAGTTTTATGGTACTTTCTTTTATATTGAGATCCTTGGTCCATTTTGAGTTAATTTTTGTGTAGGGGGTGAGGTAGGGGTCCTCTTTCATTCTTTTGGATATGGATATCCAACTCTCCCAGCCCCATTTGTTGAAAAGACCATTATGGCTCAGTTCGGTGACTTTAGGGGCCTTATCAAAGATCAGTCGGCCATAGATCTGAGGGTCTATCTCTGAATTCTCAATTCGATTCCATTGATCTATATGTCTATCTTTGTGCCAGTACCATGCTGTTTTGGCAACTGTGGCTTTATAATAAGCTTCAAAGTCAGGGAGTGTAAGTCCTCCCACTTCGTTTTTCTTTTTTAGAGTGTCTTTAGCAATTCGAGGCATCTTCCCTTTCCAAATAAATTTGATAACTAGCTTTTCCAAGTCTGCAAAGTAGGTTGTTGGAATTTTGATTGGGATTGCATTGAATCTGTAGATGAGTTTGGGTAGAATTGACATCTTAATGACATTTAGCCTTCCTATCCATGAACATGGAATATTTTTCCATCTTTTAAGGTCCCCTTCTATTTCTTTTAGTAGAGTTATGTAGTTTTCTTTGTATAGGTCTTTTACATCTTTGGTTAAGTTTATTCCTAGGTACTTGATTTTTTTAGTTGCTATTGAAAATGGTATCTTTTTCTTGAGTGTCTCTTCAGTTTGTTCATTTCTAGCATACAGAAACATTACTGACTTATGTGCATTAATCTTGTATCCCGCTACTTTGCTAAATTTGTTTATTAGCTCTAGTAGGTGTATCGTTGATTTCTCAGGGTTTTCTAGATATAAGATCATATCATCTGCAAACAATGACAGTTTTACTTCTTCTTTTCCAATTTGGATGCCTTTTATTTCTTTGTCTTGCCGGATTGCCCTGGCTAGCACTTCCAGCACAATGTTGAATAACAGTGGTGACAGCGGGCATCCTTGTCTTGTTCCTGATCTTAGAGGGAAGGCTTTCAGTCTCTCACCATTGAGTACTATGCTGGCTGTGGGTTTTTCATATATGCTCTTTATCATGTTGAGGAAGTTTCCTTCAATTCCTACCTTTTGAAGTGTTTTTATCAAAAAGGGATGTTGGATTTTGTCAAATGCTTTTTCAGCATCTATTGAGATGATCAATTGATTTTTCCCTTTCGAGTTTTTAATGTGTTGTAATACATTGATTGTTTTTCTTATGTTGAACCATCCTTGCATGCCTGGAATGAACCCCACTTGGTCATGGTGTATGATTTTTTTAATGTGTCTTTGGATTCGATTTGCAAGTATTTTGTTGAGGATTTTTGCATCTATATTCATTAGGGAGATTGGCCGGTAGTTTTCCTTTTTTGTAGCATCTTTGCCTGGTTTTGGTATTAGATTGATGTTAGCTTCATAAAATGAGTTAGGTAGTGTTCCATTTTTTTCAATGTTTTGAAAGAGTTTGAGTAAGATTGGTGTCAGTTCTTTCTGGAAAGTTTGGTAGAATTCCCCTGTGAAGCCATCTGGCCCTGGGCATTTATTTGTGGGAAGATTTTTGATGACTGATTGGATCTCTTTGCTTGTGATGGGTTGGTTGAGGTCTTCTATTTCTTCTCTGGTCAGTCTAGGTTGTTCATATGTTTCCAGGAAATTGTCCATTTCTTTTACATTATCCAGTTTGTTGCCATACAGTTGTTCATAATATCCTCTTATAATTTTTTTAATTTCTTCAGGATCTGCAGTTATGTCACCTTTTTCATTCATTATTTTGTTTATATGGGTCTTCTCTCTTTTTGATTTTGTCAGTCTAGCTAGGGGCTTGTCAATCTTGTTGATCTTCTCAAAGAACCAACTTTTGGTGATATTTATCCTTTCTATTGTTTTTTTGTTCTCTATGTCATTTATTTCTGCTTTAATCCTTGTTATTTCTTTTCTTGTACTTGGTTTAGGATTGGTTTGCTGTTCATTTTCTAGCTTCTTCAGTTGATCCATTAGTTCTTTGATTTTGGCTCTTTCTTCCTTTTTAATATATGCGTTTAGTGCTATAAATTTCCCCCTTAGCACTGCTTTTGCTGCATCCCACAGGTTTTGGTATGTTGTGTTCTCATTTTCATTCGTCTCTATATATTTAGCAATTTCTCTTGCTATTTCTTCTTTAACCCACTGATTGTTTAGGAGTGTGTTGTTTAACCTCCAGGTATTTGTGAATTTTCTAAGTCTCTGATGGTTATTGACTTCTAATTGTATTCCATTGTGGTCAGAGAATGTGCTTTGAATAATTTCAATCTTTTTAAATTTATTGAGGCTTGTTTTATGTCCCAGCATATGATCTATTCTGGAGAAAGTTCCGTGAGCACTAGAAAAGTATGTGTATCCTGGTGATTTGGGATGTAATGTCCTGTAGATGTCTGTTAAATCTAATTCATTTATCAGATTGTTTAGGTTTTCAATTTCCTTATTGGTCTTCTGTCTGGTTGATCTATCTATAGGAGAGAGTGATGTGTTGAAGTCTCCCACAATTATTGTGGAAACATCAATTGCTTCCTTTAGTTTTGCCAATGTTTCTCTCATGTATTTTGTGGCACCTTGATTGGGTGCATAGACATTTACGATTGTTATTTCTTCTTGCTGAATTGCCCCTTTTATTAGTATGTAGTGGCCTTCTTTGTCTCTCAAAACATCCCTGCATTTGAAGTCTATTTTATCTGAGATTAATATTGCTACACCTGCTTTCTTTTGGCTGTAGCTTGCATGAAATATTTTTTTCCATCCTTTCACTTTCAGTTTCTTTGTGTCCCTGTGTCTAAGATGAGTCTCTTGTATGCAACATATTGATGGTTCATTTTTTTTGATCCATTCTGCGAATCTATATCTTTTAATTGGGGAGTTTAATCCATTTACATTCAACGTTAAAACCGTGAAGGCATTTCTTGAATCGGCCATCTTATCCTTTGGATTATGTTTGCCATATTTTTCCCCTCTCTCTATTAATATCCTTTATTGTACCCATACCGAATCTCTTTAGTACTGAACCTTTCTCCAAGTCTCTCTGTCCTGTCTTTGTTTCTCTGTCTGTAGGGCTCCCTTTAGTATCTCCAGTAGGGCAGGTCTCTTGTTAGCAAATTCTCTCAGCATTTCTTTGTCTGTGAAAAATTTAAGCTCTCCCTCAAATTTGAAGGAGAGCTTTGCTGGATAAAGTATTCTTGGCTGGAAATTCCTCTCACTCAGAATTTTAAATATATCGTGCCACTGCCTTCTCGCCTCCATGGTGGCTGCTGAGTAGTCACTACTTAGTCTTATGCTGTTTCCTTTGTATGTGGTGAATTGCTTTTCTCTTGCTGCTTTCAGAACTTGCTCCTTCTCTTCTATGTTTGACAGTGTGATCAGTATATGTCTCGGAGTGGGTTTTTTTGGATTTATTCTATTTGGAGTTCGCTGAGCATTTATGATTTGTGTATTTATGTTGTTTAGAAGATTTGGGAAGTTTTCCCCAACAATTTCTTTGAATACTCTTCCTAGACCTTTACCCTTTTCTTCCCCTTCTGGGACACCAATGAGTCTTATATTCGGACGTTTCATATTATCTATCATATCCCTGAGGTCCATTTCGAGTTTTTCAATTTTTTTCCCCATTCTTTCTTTTATGCTTTCATTTTCCATTCTGTCATCTTCCAGGTCACTGATTCGTTGTTCAACTTCCTCTAGTCTTGTACTATGAGTGTCCAGAATCTTTTTAATTTGTTCAACAGTTTCTTTAATTTCCATAAGATCATCCATTTTTTTATTTAGTCTTGCAATGTCTTCTTTATGCTCTTCTAGGGTCTTCTTGATTTCCTTCATATCCCGTACTATGGTCTCATTGTTCATCTTTAGTTCTTTGAGTAGCTGCTCTAGGTGTGTCTCTTCTGGTCTTTTGATTTGGGTGCTTGGGCTTGGGTTATCCATATCGTCTGGTTTTTTCATATGCTTTATAATTTTCTGTTGTTTCTGGCCTCGTGGCATTTGCTGAACTTGATAGGGTTCTTTTAGGGTTTGTAGACCAGTTGAAGTCCTTATCTCTAATTTATCAGATCTACAGCTTCGTGGAGTACACTTTCTCTAACTAACCAGCAGGTGGCGTCCACGAGCCACCTGTTCTCCACAAGCCAGTTCTCCCCTGCTTAGCCTTTTTGGTGAGTGGGGGAGTGAGTCTTGTGGGGCCCAATTGGTGTACCAAGCTTGCGTGTGTAGTTGGTGTTGCCTGCCCTGTATGTGGGGCGTGTTTCTGGGCAGTCGGGGGGGGGGGGGTGGCCCTAACAGTCAAATCTCCCTGATGATCCTGGAGTTTTAAAGCTACTGCAATAGTCTAATCCTTCAGTTCAGTCCTGCCACAGTTTGTCTCTGCCACTGACCCACAAGTCTTTGGTATTGGCGTATGGCTCCTGAGACTTGCAAGTGGGCCCCTCTTCCAGGCTGTGCACCCCGGGTCCTCTGTTGAGGGATGACTGTGCTATGTCACAGGTGAGTGCCGTCCCCCCAGGGCAGTTCTGGGCTGCTGGGCTGTGTTGGGAGGCTCCCAGTCTGCTCAAATGATGGCTGAATGGGGCTCTGTTAATTCACACTGCTCCCCCTTCCCAGCTCTGGGACATTCAGCTGAGGTTGCAGGGACGGCTAATGTCCACGCCCAGTTTTGTGGTGTGTGCCTGTTATTTGAAGCACTTCCGTCACACTGGGTTGTCTGGGGCAGCTCTGGGCTATGGGGCTGGCGATGGGCAGGAGTGTTTCCTGTCCACCAGGATGGTGGCTGTGAGCGGACACCCCCCTTTTCTTGGGAAGTTGTGTTGTTTAGTGAATTTTCTCAGCCACTGGATTATTGCCTTTTGTCTCAGAGCTCTCTTAGTTCTGCTCTTGATTTGACGTGCCCAAATTTCAATTCTTTGAAGCTTTCTGTATTGAGCTTCTTAGAGTAATTGTTTTAGAAAAAGCAAAAAGGATTTAAAAAAAAAAAAAAAAAAAAAAAAAAAAACGGCCCTCCTCAGAGATCTAATGGGTTATTGAAATGCTAATAGACAAAGCAACCAGGGCCATTAAGGAACGGTGCACAGGGCAGAGAGATCAGCCTTGCTTCGGGATTTGCATATGCGCCTCAAGGCCTGATCTCCGCCCTTCCCCTTTCTGTGTTCACCAGAACTCCAAAAATCCTCCGCTTTTATTTTGGAGTTTTTCGTGTTGTTCTTTTTCTATGCCTGTCTCCTCTCTGCTGGGCTGGCTGCTCTCAGAGTCTCTGGTGTCTGGTCTCAGTCTATCTATGGTTGGAGTTTGAATCAGTAGAATGAGTTTCCCATAAGAGCAGCCACTGCAATTCTCCCTTCTCCTTCCTGGAGCTGACAGCCCCTCCTCCCCCGGGACTGAGCCTGGCAGGGAGGGGCGCGGGTCCCCTGGCCGCAAAAACTTACAGATTTCGCTGATCTCAGCAGTTCCACGTTTTCATGAGTGTTGTATGAAGTATGCCCAAAGACAGATTGCTCTGTGGTGTCCAGTCCACGCAGTTCCTGGCTTTTTACCTACTTTCCTGGAGGAGTAACTAAAACATACAGCTCACCAGTCTGCCATCTTGCCCCTGTGTGTGTGTATTTATATTTATATTTGCCTATGCAGTTACCTTTACCATTTCTCTTTGTTTCATCATGTGGATTCAAGGTTTTGTCTAGTGTCCCTTCTTTTCAGCCTGAAACATTTCTTTTAGTATCCCTTATAGGTAAAGTCTACTAGCAATGATTTTGCCTAATTTTTGTTTATCTGGGAATATTTTAATTGCTAACAGGCAATTAAATTTGAATTTGACCATGAGACTCCTAGTGACCATGGGGACATTTTGGTTCTCTTATTAAGCAGATGTTACTTTATCCCCCCAAAATAAAAATGTATGTGTATAGTTGCATTCTATTCTTAAGTGGAAGTGGCTTATATAAATCTAGATTTGAGCAGGTGCAGAATGCACAAGAAAATTTGCCTGAGCATGTGACCCAAATTCCCATAATCATGTTCATTCTGCTTCATCACCCCTCTCTCATTCATACCTAGGGGCTCGTGAGGAGGAGCCTAATATCAATTAGCAGATATTTTAAAAAGGGTGCAAGAATGACTTACATGGATGAGATTACTTGGTGTTCTGACTTCGGGCAAAAGATTACCTTTGCATTGTAATCATACTCAAGGATGCTCCTGAAAGGGTGCAGTGAAGAGAAAATATCACAAGTAAGAATTATTTCAAAAGTATGCATAGCCCCAAGCAACAGTGTTCCTCAAAAGGACACCTGGACACCAGAAACAAACAACATGCTACAGAACTTAGTAAACTATCTAACCTGAAGGACATTTGAAGGCCCCCTGGAATAGCCACCAATCACAAAAAATTTATGTAATCTTTAACTTTTTCTTTAAAAACCCTTGCCTGGAAGCACCAAGATGGGAGATGATTTGGGTTGCTACCTGAATCTGTGCTCCCCAAATGCAATTTGAAGGCCTCAAATAAATGCCTTTGTTGCCTTGCAGTTTAGTTTGTTATTGCCTGGTTGATAGACACATGGCAAGCTTTAGAAGCTTGGTCTGAAGCAGGTATTTTATTTTATGCATTTACTTAGCCCTTCCTCTTTCTTTTTTTCTTTCCCCTGCTAATTCATATGAAGAGCATTGATGGTTCATGTTTCTATTTTGATTTGAAGTGGGAGTATGTCTAAGATGAAATCAAATGACTTTATTGAAACTGAAGGGACATTATATGTTCCATGTACTGGGGAAAAGTTTTATGCCAAAACAAAAGTCAAAAGTGGAGACAGGAGTTAAAAGAGCAAACTATTTTGGCTTTATTTCATTTGCTCCAAAAGATCCAACTCTAATCTTTCCCACCCTATTCTGCACCCTAGAAAACTGACCCCTGTACACTGCAGCAACCAAGGAAACTTGCCCTCTGGCTATTGGTAATGTTAAATTAATGGGAGGAAATAACAGATATCAGAAAGTGAGAAGTAAAGGCATTAAAATATTTATTCCCCTGGAAAGTCATAATGACTTTCCACTGTTGCTAGTCTTTTTTTTTTGCTCCTTAATCCTGCAGCACACTTTGCAAACAGTTTTCAGTTGTTCTTTTGAAGAAAGCTGTCTGCTTCTACCAAACCCCTGATAGGTGAGGATGATGAGTTTTAATTAACACATTTTTATGGGGAAATATCACAAGCATCCCCATTGAAGCTAAGAATATGTCAAGGTTTCTGCTAGCCACAGTTATCCCACATTATCCTAAAAGTCCAGGTAATGCAATAATATTAAAAATAGAAAGATGTTCCTTATTTAATATCTTATGATCATCTACCTGGAAAATCCAAAAACGTCAAGTGAAATCCATCATATTAAATAAGGAAACTCAGTAAAGTGGACAAAATCAAGATTTAACAGATAAACAAGTATTAATAAGTTTCCTGAACACTAACAATGATTATTCAGATGATACAATGTGGAAAGGACATCTTCCATTAATTTAATCTGATTACAAATTATGCTGAAATAAATTCAAAGAAAAAATGTGAAAGATCTATATGATGAAAAAAAAGGATTATTACAGAAACCCAAAGACCTAAATAAATAGAGAACTTTCATGTTACCAGATAGAATGGTTCAATATTGTCAAGATGTCAATTCTTTCCAAACTTAACTATACATTTATTACATTTCCAGTCAAATTCCTAGTAGATTTCTACAACCTTCTGAAATTATTCTAATGCTAATGTGGAAAGTAATTGTTGAAAACAGAAAATGTTTTAATAAGGGTAGTGAAAGATAGACTTTTATCAGTTATCAAAATCTGGTATAAGTGAACTAATATATGGGATATTGCCCTAGGAATAATCCGTCAAAGCAAGAGACAGGCACATAAATATTTGGGCATCAAATACAGTGAACCTGGCATACTGAAATAGGGGATTGGATATATTTTTCAATAAATGTCTTTAAATACATTGGTTTCAGGGCAACAGAAGACTATTTGAAAAACAGAGTTAAATTTTTTACACACATGCACAGATAATGAGACCTTTTCTCTGTATTTTTCTCTAAAGTCTCCCACACACATACATGTATTTATGTATACTCAAATATTTAAATATATTGAAATATATATAAATTAATTAGAAAAAACTGTGAATTATCATATAATCTTGAAGTAAGTGAGGCAGAAATATTAATGAATAGTATTGAAAATTAAGCAACATCAAAATAAAAATATACCCTTCCACACTACACAATACTATCTAAGGGAAATTTTTGCTTTGTACTATATTATATATTTTAAATTAAAATAATTATATGTATATTAAATCAAAAAACATAAATAATAAAAATATTATAAATATGTATATTTCAAATGAATAAAAAGATTTTGAACACGCCAATGAAATTAAATAAAGTATATGAAAAAGCAACTCATAAAAGTACAAATAGCAAAATATTTCAGTATTAAGAAAATGAATACAAATTATTGATTTAAGGTGAGATACAATTTTCCTTTCATAATGCAAAAATTACGAATATTGATAAAATCTATTTTCAGTTAATCTGTGGGTAAGAAAAACAAAAAGTTAAAATACCTTGGAAGAAATCTGTTAGAAGATAAAAACAAATGCTTTATGAAATTTTTAAAACTTTAAGAGCATTAAAGAAGACCTAAATGAATGGAGAGATGTGTTATTCATGGGTAGGAAGATTCAATATAATAATGATGCCAATTCTTCCTGAATTTATAGATAGCATGAATGCAATACCAATAAAAATACCAGCAGGATTTTTTTTTTTTAAAAAAAGATTAATCTAAAATGCATCTGAAGAAGCAAACACCTGAGATAGCTGAATGACATAAAAATAAATAAAGAAAGAAAGAAAAAGAAAGAAAGAAAGAAAGAAAGAAAGAAAGAAAGAAAGAAAGAAAGAAAAACAAAAAAGAATAATCTTGGGGGAACTTTTCATATCAGACATGAAAAACTTACTATAAAACACAGAAATGAACTCATGGCATAAAAATTGATTACTTGACCAAAAGAGATAAAGCAAAATGAGAATCAGACATAAATAAAAAACCTCATATGTGACATTGGGAAGGAATGGACTTTTCAATAAATAATTCTTAGCTAGTTATCTACATTGTAAAAAATAGAGTAAGATATTTATTTCACAGTGTTCACAAAAATCAATGGTCAGTAGATGAAAATTGAAAATTAAAAAGTCCTGAAATCTTTAGAAAACAATTGTGCTTGTTTGAATCTATTATGTACCCCAGAAAAGACTGTGTTCTTTTAATCCAGTCATGTGGGGGCAGACCTATTGTGGGTGAGACCTTTTGATTAGGTTGTTTCCATGGAGATGTGACACACCCAATACAAGGTGGGTCTTAATCCTTTACTGGAGTCCTTCAAGAGAGACAGAGATGTCCCAGGAGAAGCATGCAAGGACACACAGGAGCTGAGACAGAAGCCCAGAGACATTTTGGAGAAAACCACTAAAACCAGAAGATAAACCCAGAAGAGAAGTTTCAGTAGAGCTAGCCATGTGCCTTACCATGTGACAGAGGAACTCTGGATGCCACTGGTCTTCCCTCAGAGGTAGCATCTACCTGTTAATGTCCTAATTTTGGACACTTTCATGGCCTTAGAACTGTAAATTTGCAACCTAGTAAGTCCCCACTGAAAAAGCCAAACCATTTCTTGTATATTGCATTTTGGCAACTTTAGGAACCTGAAACAGGCTTTGTTACCAGAGAAGTGGGATGCTGCAATTTGCAAATACAAAAAATGCTGGAATGTCTTTATAAATGGATAAGGGGAAGATTCTGGGAGAATTGTGAGGTGCTTGATAGAAATGGCTTAAATTTCCTTGAAGAGACTGTTGGTAGATATATGGACACTAAAGGTTCTTCCAATGTGGCCTTCGACAGAAATGAGGAATGTGTTACTGCAAACCAGAAGGAAGGTGATCCTTTTTTAAAGTGAAGAGAATTTGGCAAAATTGGGTACTGATTTTGGATGGAAGGAAGAATTTGAAAACAGTGAGCTGTGATACTAAGCTGAAGAGTTCTCCAAAATAAATGTGAAGAATGCAGCCTGGCTTCTCAGTGCAGCTTATAGTAAAATGAAAGAAGAAAGGGATAAGCTGAGAACTGAACTCTTGGGTGCAAGGAAACCAGAAAATGATGGTTTGGAAGATTCTGGGCTTCCAGAAGGTGAGACTTCAGAGGCTAATGTCCCAGATGAGAATTTAACCAAACCTGTTACCAGTCAGCCATGTCACAACAAGCCAGACTTGGAGACTGAGTTATCTGTTAAGGATTTGTGGAAAGTCCTATTGTCTGACAGTTTGGATTCCTGTATGTTGCATGCCAAGCCAAAAGATTTTTTTGTGAGATCTGTATAAACAGAACCACTGCCAGCCTGGACTAAAAGTGACAAAAAAAAGACAGGTTGAAGGAAAAATTACTTCAAAAGCAGAACCGTGGATGCCAAGGTTTGGAGCTAAGACACCTCACATCAGGAAAGTGGACCCACCCATGTGTGTGGAGAGGGTGAGTTTACCCCAGAGTCCAAAGAGGATGGAGCACATTTCCCAGGTATTAGGGGGAGCCTAGACACCACCCCACTGTTCAGAGAGGGGACAATCTGTGCCCCAGAGATGGCAGAGAGTCCCAGTGCCACCCAATGTTTGAGAAGGGTGGGGCTGAGAACAAGGTGGTCTTCACAATGCATGTATATGTTGGAACAATCACCCCAGCATTTGGAGAGAATAGGGCCACTGTGCAAGCCTTTGAAAATGGTGGGACTGCTGCTTTCTCAAGCCCCAAGTATAAAACATCATTCTATAAATGCCTTTCAGACTTTGAAATTCAATGTAGTTTGCCCTGCAAATTTTGGGAATTCTTTCAGTCCCATGACCTCTGTTTTCCTTCCAATTTTTCCCTATGGTAAGGGAACATTTACCCTATTACTGTCCCTCCTTTGTATAATGGAAGCAGATTAC
Organism: Choloepus didactylus; assembly: GCF_015220235.1. Lineage (NCBI taxonomy): Eukaryota > Metazoa > Chordata > Mammalia > Pilosa > Megalonychidae > Choloepus > Choloepus didactylus. The sequence goes on from NC_051327.1 coordinate 45,491,210, forward strand.
TTTTTCTAAGTTCCACAGCCAGAGTGGAATTTTGCCTTAGTACAAACCAGACATGTAACTGATTTTGATAAGTGTTTGTACTCATTTATTGCTACTGAAATAAGTTAAGCTTTTTGATCTTGTGATGGAATGAATGTATTTTTTTATATGGAAAAAACATGTCTTTTTGGGGTCCAGAGTGTGGAGTTTGCTGACTTGAATCTATTGTGTACCCAAGAAAAGACTATGTTCTTTTAATCCAATCATGTGGGGGCAGACCTATGGTGGGTGAGAACTTTTGATTAGATTGTTTCCATAGAGATGTGAGTCACCCATTTCAAGGTGGGTCTTCATACTCTACTGGAGTTCTTTAAGAGAAAAAGAAATGCACCAGGAGTAGCATGCAAGAATGCACAGGAGCTGAGACAGAAGACCAGAGACGTTTTGGAGAAAGTCAGTGAAACCAGAAGATAAACCTGGTAATGAAATTTCAGCAGAGCTAGCCATGTGCCTTACTATGTGACAGAGGAACCCTGGATGCCATTGGTCTTTCCTCAGAGATGGCAGCTACCTGTTAATATCCTAATTTGGACATTTCCATGGCCTTAGAAATGTAAATGTGCAACCTAATAATTGCCCATTGGAAAAGACAATCCATTTCTGTATATTGTATTCTGGCAGCTTTAGAAAACCAAAATAACAATATAGAATATTTTTGTCATCCTAAAGTAGAAAAAAAAGAGTTGTTAAGTAATACATAGAAGTATTAACTATATACATAAGGACTGAGAAACCTGACTATAAGAAGTTCTTAGTCATCAAATAAAATGATAAAAGTGTAATAGAAAAACCACAAAATGGGAAAATAAGTCTTACAAGGATATCTTTAAAATCTCCAACAAATTAAAAATAATAGAAAAAATAGCAAAAATTGGCAAAAAACATGAATACACATTTTATAGAAGAGGGAAAATAATGAAAATCCATTAAACATGAAAACATAGTGGTGATTTAAATTGCATAAAAAACACAATAAAATCACAGTTTTATAGCCATCAGATTGGCAAAAGTATCAAAAATCTGACAAATATTGGTAAGTATATGATGTAAAGGAACAATAATATACTGCTTTTAGGTGTGCAACTGACAATACCACTTCAGAAAAAAAAGACTGAACAATGATTCTCTCCAAACTGTCTTGCCTGATTCATTTATCTATGTTTCTTGTGTTAAGACAATATTTTTGGTTCATGGATAAGCTAGGTAGATGACAGATAGATAGATAGATAGATAGATAGATAGATAGATAGATAGGTAGATAGATGGATAGATGGAGTTTTATGGAATTAAAGAAAGGATATGTTGAAGTAATGATCACCTTTGCTGTAACTGGTTACTAGGCTAAAGTTGGTATTTATGGATTTTCTTCACTATTTTTCCATGTTCTCTTCCCCTTAATTTCAGTCCACTGTAAATTAAGTAACTGTTTCTACAATAAAGGAATTCTTATTTACCAACAAGGGGGTTCTTCTATACCATATCTCTAAGTACTTCCACTGTTATTTCCATTACATGGCTTACCATGTTCCCAATTGAGCAACTTAATCTCCACATGTTAAAATTGAATCTTAATATTGAGGTTAATATTGGATCTTCTAGGTCAAAAGGACAACAGATAAAAGTCACATAAGTGCCCATCTGAACTAGCTCAAGATCTTTATCATGTGAAGGGCACCAATAAAAATTGGCAATTTTCAGCTTTCCTAAAATGTGGATTAAATCCAGCATCCCAAATTTAGTATGCATTACTTATAAAATTTAAGCCCTCTGCCCTTTGTATTGGTAAGTGGCAAAATATGTGGAAACTTTTCCATGATTTGAAGAACTATGCCAAAAGTCTCTGACCACAAGTTCTTTGGAAGTTTTAATGAGGAGGCAGCTCTTTTTCATGAAATTTCTCTCTCACATTCTGGCATGAACATGCCTTAAAAATGCATTTGTTACTTCATGTTCATGTCATTCAAATTTCACCAATATGAAGTTATCAGTGTGTGGACCAACCCATCATCCTGTTTGTTGATATGGTCAGGGTTGTTGTAGACTAAATTATGACTCATATTTAGAAAATTAATATATGCATAGGGTATATGTCTCCACAATTCTTCCAGGTGAATTCAAAGAACTACTAATATTTTCTACTTACCTGAATGAGGTATAAGTATTTGCTTGATCAGATGATACTTATAATAACCAGAAATCTGAAATCACATGTTCCAATAAGAAAAACACAATGAAAATTGCAACTGGAAGCATTTATTGCCTCAAAATATGCAATAATCCACAGTCTTTTTCTCTCCTCTACATCTATTGCCAAACTAAAAATAAAAGGTAAATATAATCTTCATCCCCTAGAAAACCAAGATTGGCTTATTTTGCACCAAGTCTCCCAATAATAACAAGAGCCAGAAAACTTAAAATGTATGTGCTTAAAGCATTAGAGAAATAACAAGTAATCAAATATCTCTGCAGTCAATATTTTATAGAGCAGGGAAGCCAGAGACCTAAACCCTGTATTTGGGGCCTCTTTTCTTTAAAGGCATGTGCTAATTCTACAAGCCACAATGGAAAGACTGAAAAGCTGGACAGATCGTTATACAGACATTTACTCTGGGGAAGAACACATAGAATGCATATTCTACCAAAGAGAAAAGGCTTTTATAAATACCAAGGCTTTCATTTGTGACCGCATATGGCTTTACTCATATTAAGGGTGAATAGAAAATAGAGCTGAGCTTAAGGGAAATCAAACCCAGCTTCAAAAATCTAATTCTTTGATTGGATTAAGGTTGACTGAGATATTGATTTCCCCATGCCTAGCTTCCAGAGAGAAAGTAAAATCCTCTCATAAAGAGGAAGATATCATGAAGAGTCTTGAATAATCTCTCCAATTTTTAAAATATAAAATCTGTTACATAAACAAAACTATCAAAACATAGAAGACAAGGCTTGATTAAAAAGCAAGAGCAATAGAAGCAGATATATATATATATATATATATGTATCTGATACAAATAATGAAAAAAAACACATTTTAAAACAATTAAATGTATTTTTCTCAAATAATTAAAACACAGAAATTGGTAACAGACTGGATCAAATAAATTTGTAAACTGAAGTGTATAATGACTGAAATTAAGAACTCAATTATTGAATTTAACATCACACTTGCACAGTTGAAGAGACATTTAGTAAATTTGAAGAAAATTTAAAAGGAAATATGCAGACCAAAGCAGAGAGAAATAAAGGATAGACAATATAGAAGGTAGCATAAAATGACTTAAACGGCACAGTACGAAACTTGAATATGCATTTAATTTAATTACAATTCCAGGAAAAGAAGGTAAAAATAAAAGGGTAAACAAAATATTTGAATAGTTAGTGACCAAAATATTTTTCCAAATGCTTAGAGAAATCAAGCTCTGATTTTATGGTGTGTTACAAACTTTGTGAAGAATAAATTTTGAAAAGGATAAATTTTGGCAAACATAAATTTTAAAAATATATAGAGATGACATCATCAACATGGTGACATAAACAGCTACTGAAAACTTCTCTACAGAGATTCAATGAAAAAAAGGGAAAATTATGAATTGTTTGAAACTCTGGAGGAGGATATAGACTGGAGGAAGACACTGCAAATGCTGAAGTGAAGAAAGAGGAGAAATATCAGATAGGAATCTTCTATCCAAGACCAGACAGTCATCTCCCCTCTTCCTCATTTCATCTCAGAGACACAGAATCAGCAGACAGCACCCCTCCCTCCAGGGACACAAGTTTTAAATCTCTCAGAGCAGTGAAAAATACTCTCACTGTTTGAAGACCAGGTGGACAGAGGAGGACATTTCAAGGCCCAGATCAATGAGGGACAAAGAGACAGAAAACATGGACAGAGCCTGTTTCCAGCCCTGGGTCGGAAAGCCCTTCATTTCACCCTTGAGGGGAGCAGCAGCCAGTGGCCATTTCCTTGCCTTGTAAATACGTGGAGTCCTGGGTCAGCTGATGGACTACTTTGCCACAAGTGGAGCCCCACATTGAGCCAGATTTTGGCTGGCAAAATGAGGGCATAGGAATCCCACAGTTTCAGCGCACCTGTGTAGACACACCTGTTCTTGGAGGCAAAGAAGCCTCTGAGTATGTTTAAATTACTGAACAGTGCCATCTGCTGGACAGTCCAGAAAGTGCAAGGGAATTAAAATACTTTTAAAAAGATGCTTTGGTCCCTTTCTTAGGAGCACAGGAGATGCTCTACACATCCTGTATGGAAACCTGGCCCTTTTTTGGCTGAGAAATAGGGAAGACCCAACTGTTAAAGCACTGACATAAAACAAACCCAGGTCTTGCTAGGCAGTGGAAAACAGAACACCACTGGAAATCAGCAAATTTGTATTATCACACAGAGTGAACTTGCTGGTGTACCAAGTGCCTAACCCCATCTCTGTGGCAGGCCATGGTGGGAGCCTGATTTTGGGGGGACATTTGGAGAGCAGAGCCAATCAGACAACTGGCCATGGAGACAAATAAAGAAAAAATAGAGACCAAAGACAACAAACAAGAAAACATAAAGCAATAGAGAGAAAACAACCTCCAGAATAAACAAATCAAGAAAATCGGATGTCTAGACAGCAAAAAATCATGAGCCACATCAGGAAATGAGAAGATATGGCCCAGTCAAAGGGATAAACTAACACCTCAACTGAGATTCAGGAGTTGGTACAATTAATTATAGAAGTTCAAAGAAATCTTCTAAATCAAATCAATGAGTTGAAGGAAAATGAGAAAAAAGAGATGAAAAATATAAAGAAGACACTGGGTGATCATGAGGAAGAATTCATAAGCTTGAAAAAACAAACGGCAGAACTTATGGGAATGAGAGTCACAACAGAAGAGATGAAAACCACAAAGGAGACATTCAACAGCAGACTTGGAGAGGTGGAAGAAAGGATGACTAAACTAGAGGACAGAACATCTGAAATCCTACACACAAAAGAACAGACAGGGAAAAGAATAGAAAAATATGAGCAGGGTCTCAGGGAACTGAATGACAACATGAAGTACATGAATATACATGTTATAGATGCCTCAAAAAGTGACAGAAGGGAAAAAGGGGCAGAAAGAATAATAGAGGAAATAATCAATGAAAATTTCCTAACTCTTAAGAAAAACATAAAATTACAGGTCCAAGAAGCACAGTGTACCCCAAACAGAATTGATCCATAGTGACCTACTCAAAGACACTAATCATATTTTCAAATGTCAGAGAAAAAGGGGGAATCCTGAAAGCAGCAAGAGAAAAGCAATACATTGCATATAAGGGAAGCTTGATAAGACTAAATACTGATCACTAAGCAGAAACCCTGGAGGTAAGAAAGCAGTGGTATGATATATTCAAGATACTGAAAGAGGAAAACTGCCAACAAAGGATCTTATACCCAGAAAAATTGTCCTTCAAAAATGAGGGAGAGTTTAAAATATTTACAGATAAGCAAATGCTGAGAGAGTTCATGAACAGGAGACCTCATCTACAAGAAATACTAAAGGGAGTGCTACAAACAGGAAAATACAAGAGTGAGAGTTTTGGAGAAGAGTGTAGAAATGAAGATATCAGGAAATAGGAAGAGGGTAGAGATTGAGTATTTAGATGTTGAAGGAGTACAGAAAGATATAGATGATTGATTGTGTAGATCCAGAAATGGATAGCACAATACTGTTTGATGGTAACAGAATATTGCAAGTACACTGAAAAAAGATGACTGTGGATATGGTTGAAAGAGAAAGGTTAAGGGTATGTATGATACCTGAAGGAAAGAGAGTAGATAATGACTGGGACTGTGTAATTTAGTGAAACCTAGAGTGGTCATGAGTTTGATTAAATGTACAAATATGAGAATGCTTTTACATGAGAGAGTGGTAAGAAGGAATGAAGCTGTGAGGTATGCAACTAGGTGAATGGACCTTGAGGAGAGTAGGTTGACTGAAATATGCCAGAATTGAAAAGACAAACATTATAATGTCTCACTGAAATGGACTAATAATAATATGCAAACTCTGAGAATTGTATCTGGGAGCATGGGTTATCAGGGAAAGGCTTATGTAAAGGTTTCTAGATTGTAAGCTTTACAGCAGTTACATCTATTCATGAGTTGTAACAGTTATTTCTAAATTTTGAGATGCTGAGCTGTTTGTGCATGACCTGTTTGGTCCCTGGAGCTTCACATATCTGTGTGGCACCTGGGACTTTTAGCCAGAGTTTGGCAGCTGTGAGTACTGGCATTGCCCCATGAATCAACTGTTAAAGATGCTGAAAAGGAGATCAGACTTTGATTCAAGATGTGAATGAAATGGACTTGGTTGAGATTGGGGTAGATCTGACTAAAGGGTAGAGGATGATATTAACTGTGTTTTAAAACTTTGGCTTCTGTGTGGAACCAAAGGAAGAGACGTTTATTTGATGCAAAATCTGTATTTTATGTAGCACACTATGTAATTATCTTGTATGGTCAGTTAACTCAAATACCATAATTACATGGAACCTTGAGTAGGGAGTGAGATCCTGCTGGTTTGTACAAGCTAGCATGAAGCCCTGTTACAACCCAGAGTAATTCGGGAAGAGAATAAAAAGTATTTGCAAAGTCCCTTTGAGGAACTGAGGAAAAATGTGGAAATATTAAAATTCCCAAGCTGGGGAATTCCTGATTTTCTCACAAGCATTCAGGACTACGAGTTTAGTAGGCTGAGACCTCAAACTTGAGGCTTGCCCTTATGAAACTTGGTACTTCAAAGGAGAGAGTAAGCCTACTCATAATTGTGCCTGAGAGTCACCCCCAGAAAACTTCTTTTGTTGCTCAGATATGGTCTCTTTAAGCCCACTGCCCTCCCGCCTACATGGGACATGAATCCAATGGGTGTAAATCTCCCTGGCAATGTGGGATGTGACTCCTAAGAATGAGCCTGGACCCTGCATCATGAGATTGAGAAAGCATTCTGAATCAAAAGGGGGAAGAGAAATAAAACAAAATAAAGTTTCAGTGGCTTAGAGATTTCAAATGGAGTTGAAAGGTCATTCTAGAGTTAACTCTTATGCATTATACAGATATCCCTTTTTAGTTTTTAGTAGAATAGAATAGCTAGAAGGAAATATCTGAAACTGTTGAACTGCAATCCAGTATCCTTGATTCTTGAAGATAATTGGATAGCTATACAGCTTACATGGTTTGACCGTGTGATTGTGAAACCTTATGGCTAATACTTCCTTTACCTAGTATATGGAGAAATGAGTAGAAAAATGGGGACAAAAAGTAAATTAATAATAGGGGGGAGGTGGGGTATGGGATGTTTTAGGTATTATTTTTATTTTTATTCTTTTTTTGGTGTAATGAAAATGTTCAAATATTGATTGTGGTGATGAATGCACAGCTATATAATGATAATGTGAACAATTGTTTTTACATGTTAGATAATTGTGTGGTATGTGAATATATTGCAATAAAATTTTAAAAATGATGTTTAAAAAAGGAGCACTTTAAAAAGCAGTAAAATAGTTGTGAGAAAAAATATTTAAAAAGTTATAGCATAATAAAACCATAAAACAGAGTATTTTAAGGACATATTACATTCGAAGTAATAACAATAGGACTGACAACTGTCTTTTTAACATAAACAATGAAAACCAGAAGATAAAGGAATAATATATTCACTCTATCAAATGAATATAAATGCCAATTTATTTAAATATCAGTAAAACATCTTTCAGAATTGAAGGCAAAATATAGATATTTTTGTTTTCTGATAAAAAAAAAAAAACTGAGAGAATTTGTGACCAACAGACCTATGCTATATAGATCTCTAGAGGATGTTCTCCAGGAAGAAGAAAAATTCTCTCCAGTGGACACAAGGAAATGTAGAAAAGAATCAAGAATAATTGAAAGAGGAAATATGTGATTAATCCTAAGTGAATGTCAACTATATACAATAAAAATAAATAGAGAAAAATACAGAACAAATAGAAGATGGTAGATTTAAATCCAAATACATCATAAATTTTATTTTTAAAAAAGTGAGTTTGGTAATCATCTTTCAAATAAAACTTCTTGATGTAAGACTTACAAGAGAACCATCTTAACAGGATAAAACTTGAAAATAAAATAATGGAAATATTAAGCATAAATTCTAACAAAAAGAGAGATATTGTCATTGTACTATTATCACACACAAAGACATCAAGGCAAGAAATATTTCCATAGACAAAATGTTTACAATGGTCAAAAAAAATCAGTGTGGCAGAAATATACAATTGTGAATTAGCATGCACAAAAAAACATAGCCTCCAAATCAATTTTTAAAAATATTATTGACCTAAAAGGGGAAACAGACAAATCATCAGTAATAGAGGGAGATTTTAGCACAACTCTCAGTAACTGAGAGAACATAAAAAAATTTCATGTTATTGGAAATGTAAGGAGCATCATTAGCAAAGTTGACCCACTTACATATAAGAGAACTATGCATCCAACAACACAAAGTATGCATTCTTTTGAAATGCACATGGGATATTGTCCAAAATTGATCATATGCTAAACCATAGAGCAATTCTCAAAAATTTCAAAGAATTAAAACCATAAAGTATGTCTCAGAACAACAGAAAAATTATCTAGGAAAAAAAAACTAGAAAATTCCCATATGTTTGAAAATTTAACAATACAATTCTAAATAAACCATTGGTAAAATAAATCACAATAGAAATCGGAAAATATTTTGAGCTTAATGATAATGAAAGTACAACATATCAAAGCTTGTGAAAATCAGCTAAGTCTTTACTGTCATGTATTAGAAAATAAAGTTTGAAAAATGTACTAAACATTCATTCAAGGAGTTATAAAATTATAGAAATCTTAAATTGAAGTAAGCAGTGTGATAGAGATAATACAGTTAAGAACAGGCCTGGTTTATGAATTAATCTGCATGAAATATGTGTTGGTTAATTTCCTGTGTCACCTTGGCTAGGTTATGGTGTTCCATTGTTTGGTCAAGCAAGCACTACCTGATTGTTACCTGAGGGGTATTTTGTGGATTAAAATCATTAGTCACTTGATTGTGTCTAGGCTGATTACACATACAATCAAAAATGAAGATTGCTGTTAGTAATGAGAGAAGCCTCATCCAATCAGTTGCAAGCCTTAAAGGGAGAACTGATGAGTTCAGCAGTCAAAAAGAAGAATTTCTATCTCTACTTTAGCCAGTCAGATTCTTCTGGTAAATTCATGGAAGCCTTCATTGAAGTTCCCAATTTGCAACCAGCCTTACTGAGTTCAGACTTCTCAATCCCCTTGGTCATGTGAGCCAATACCATAACAAAGATATCCCATTGGTTCCATTTCTCTGGAGAAGCCTGGTTAATACTGTATGTCAGCAGCATCCCAAAGTAGAAAATAGCTACACTACTGTCTCACTCAAAGGTGGCCACCAAAGACTGTGGGGAAGGAAAATCTTCCCAGTAGACAGTATATTAAACAGTATATCAGCTTTTCCACTGCATGTGGAAATAGCATGAGTTATGGTCTTCACTGTCTAATGGACTATGTTTAACAGGCTTGGTAAGCTATTGTGTGATTTGGAAAGGAAAAAAAAACATGGAAAATCAGTGATATGTGGATAGACTTCTCAGAATCAGCACCAAATTCAACAATGTTTGTTTTTCAAGTAAGTGCAAAGAGAATTCACAACAGAGGAGGCTCTCAAAATCTGATCAAAAACATCTATCTTGATGTGGGGGAAGATGGCAGCATAGAGAGGAGTGGAAACTAAGTAGTCCCCCTGGAACAACTAAAAAGACCCAGAAACAACTAGTAAATAATCCAGAATAACTGTGGGGGGACAAATGAGACCGTCCACTCATCATACACCAATCTGAATTGGGATGAATGCCCTAGATCACAGCATAAAATCTGTAAGCAAAACTTGCAGATCCAAGCCAGGAGCCCCCTCCCCCATAGCCTGAGCTGCAAAGCCTCATGGTGCCAGAGAGAAGCTCTCTCCCAGCAAGTGAATATAGCTCAGCTGAGCTCCAACTGGAGTTTTAAGTAGCGAGTGTGAACTGCTCACTACAGGTACAAATCCCCAAAAAACAGACAGAGGCTTTAGGTGACGACTGACCTTGGAGAGCTGGAGGGTCACCTTGGACTAGGTCTGAAGGGGACTATGTTTCTTTTTTGGCTCAGTGGAGAAAGCCCCAGCCATTTTCAGTTCCCAGTGCTGTGACTCAAAGAAGGGTGGAGATAGCACAAGCAGAGAGAGAGACAATTGAAATGCTAATGCCCTCCCCCTAGGAGGTCTGTCTTCTCTAAGAGGAAAGGGATGGGGCCCTTTCCATTCAGAACCAGACCCCAGAGCTTGGGGGAACATGGCCATACCTCCTCACACCAGTCAAGAATTAAAGGCTAACAGGAACCACCTGCTGGGCAGAAAATCACAGCGACCTGAGGCATCACAGGGTGGAGCAATTTTCTAAGGCACACCCTCAGGGAAACCAGATACTGAATATTTCTTCCCTCTGGGACCTGAGCCTGTTCTGGTCTGGGAAAACCTGATTGGGGTAACCAAGGAAACCATGCCTAAACAACAGAAAACTACAACCTACACTAAGAAAAATGAAGTTATGGCCCAGTCAAAGGAACAAATGTACACTTCAACTAAGATACAGGAATTTAAACAACTAAAGTTAAATCAATTCAAAAAGTTTAGAGAAGATTTGGCAAAAGAGATAGAGGCTGTAAAGAAAACACTCGGTGTACATAAGGCAGAAATCAAAAGTTCAGAAAAACAACTAGTAGAATCTATGGAAATGAAAGGCACAACACAAGAGACAAAAGACACAATGGAAACATGCAACAGCAGATCTCAAGAAGCAGAAGAAAGCACTCAGGAACTGGAGAACAAAACACCTGAAAGCCTACACGCAAAGGAGCCGATGGAGAAAAGAATGAAAAATATGAGCAACGTCTCTGGGAACTTAAGGATGAAACAAAGTACAATAATGTATGTATCATTGGTGTCCCAGAAGGAGAAGAGAAGGGAAAAGGGGCAGAAGCAATAATAGAGGAAATAATTAATGAAAATTTCCCATCTCTTATGAAAGACATAAAATTACAGATCCAAGAAGCACAGCATACTCCAAACAGAATAGATCTGAATAGGCCTATGCCAAGACACTTAATAATCAGATTATCAAATGTCAAAGACAAAGAAAGAATCCAGAAAGCAGCAAGAGAAAAGTAATCCATCACATACAAAGGAAGCTTAATAAGACTATGTGCGGATCTCTCAGCAGAAATCAAGGAGGCAAGAAGGAAGTGGTGTGATATATTTAAGACACGGAAAGAGGAAAACCACCAACCAAGAATCCTATATCCAGCAAAGCTGTCCTTCAAATATGAGGGAGAGCTCAAAATATTTTCTGACAAACAGACAATGAGAGACTTTGTGAACAAGTCACCCACCCTACAGCAAATACTAAAGGGAGCACTACAGAGTGATAGGAGAAGACAGGAGTGCGTGGTTTGGAACACAATTTGGGGAGATGGTAGCACAGCAATGTAAGTACACTGAACAAAGATAACTATGAGTACGGTTGAGAGAGGAAGGTTGGGAGCACGTGAGACACCAGAAGAAAGGAGGAAAGATAAAGACTGGGACTGTGTAACTTGGTGAAATCTAGAGTGTTCAATGATTGTGATAAAATGTACAAATATATTCTTTTATGAGAGAGAACAAGCAAATGTCAACCTTGCAAGGTATCAAAAATGGGGAGGCATTGGGAGAGGGATGCAATCAACGTAAACTAGAGACTGTAACTAACAGAATCATTGTATTATGCTTCCTTTAATGTAACAAAGGTGATATACCAAGGTAAATTCAGTTAAGAGGAGGGGATAGGGGAGGCATGTTAGACACTTGACATTGGTGGTGTTATCTGACTCTTTACTTTGATTTAAGGTTATTTTTCCTTTTGCTGCTTCCTAGCTGTCATTTTTTTTTCTTTTTTTCCTCTTTCTTTTGCCCCTCTACCTTCTTTGACTCTCCCTCCTGCCTTGTGGAAGAAATGTAGATGCCCTTATATAGATAGTGGTGAAGGTGGGGAACACATAAATATATGACCATACAAAGAACTATCAATTATTTACTTAGGATGGAATGTATGGTGTGTGAACAAGATCATATTAAAAAAAATGGTTTGATGAGAAAATCTCGAGGGTAATATACTGAGTGAAATAAGCCAGACATATAAGGACAAATATTGCAGGGTCTCACTGATAAGAACTAATTATAATATGTAAGTTCATAGACATGAAATATAAGGTACCAAGATATAGGACAAAGCTTAAGAATTGGGAGTGGTTGCTTAGTATGAGCAGAATGTTCAACTAGGATGAACTTAAATGTTTGGAAATGAACAGAGGTGTCGGTAGCAAGATGTGAGAATAACTAACAGTGCAGAATGGTGCATGAATGAGGAGGAAAGGGGAAGCTCAGAGTCATATATGTCACCAGAAGGAAAGTTGGAGGTCAAAAGATGAGAATGTGTAAAACTGAATCCTATGGTGGGCAATGTCCATGATCAACTGTACAAATATTAGAAATCTCTTCCATGAATCAGAACAAATGTATGACAATACAATTAGAAGTTAATAATAGAGGAGCATATAGGGAAGAAATATATACCTATTGCAAACTATATACTACAGTTAGTAGTATTTCAACATTTTTTCATAAACAGTAACAAATGTGCTATACCAATACTATGAGTCAACAATTGAGGGTGGTTGGTTAGGGATATGGGAGGATTCGAGTTTCCTTTTCTTTTTTTCTTTTTTCATCTTTCACTTTATTTCTTGTCTGGAGCAATGAAAAGGTTCTAAAAAATTGAACAAAAATTAAGTGTGGTGATAGATGCACAGCTCTATGAGGGTACCAGGGGCAACTAATTGTACACTTTGGATCTTTGGATAATTATATGGTATCTGAACAATCCCAATAAAAATTAAAAAGGAAAACAAAAGAAAAAAAACAAAAAACAAAAAACAAAAAACAAACAAAAAACATCTATCTTGTGGGTATTAGTCACCTTTGTTCCCTAACCACCTTTGTGGACCTACTTACTAAATGGCCACAGTAGCAGAGATGAAGTCTATACTTGGGCTCAATGAACAACATAACCTACATTTAACCAAGTCTGATCTGGCTACTGTCACTTCTGTGTGTTCAAAATGCCTCAACCCCTAATATGGCAACATTATCTAGGAAAACTAACCAATAATCTGCAGCAGCTTACTTCATTGAAACTCCTAAATTTGGAGTTGATAGCAACTTGTTTTCTTCCATACTGGATATGTGTTTGCCTCTCTGACTGCTGTCCATTGTCCATTGCTGTAGTACCCTATTCACCATCATCTCTGATCAGGGAACGCATTTTATGGTAAATAAAATAAGCCAATGGCTTACCCCCATATAATTCACTGCTATAACCATACTCCACATCACCCAGAAGCAATAGGCTAGATTTAACATTGTAATGCCTTCCTGAAAGCTGAGTTATGTTGTCAGGTGGAAGACCCTAGCCTGAAAATTTGGGATGTTCTCTTCCATACGTTTTGCAAGTATGTGCTCATGAGGTTTTAATCATCTTATTATAGTGCAATGTATATTCATGAGAGAACACTACCATGCTAATAAACTTTCCCCCATGAAGTCTTATGTTTTGCCCTCCTCCACTGCAATATCCACAAGATCAAATTTCCACATAACCTCCCTCCTGTTCTTGCTAGTACGTTATGAGCCAGGTCCTGCAATTTTTTCAGTTAATAAACTATTTCCTTCTACAACAAAACTGTGTTTCCTAGGTGGGCTGTATTGACACCTGAACCTAATTATTGACCTAGAGGCAATGAGGAGTTCCCCCGGAAAGAGGCGTGAATCTGATGTGCTGGTTCTCTGCAGCTGACACAAACTTTGAAGCGTCTAACAACTGAAGGTTGTCTACTAACAGGACTACCAGCATTTGGAGCAACAAATTCCTTCTTGCCTCAAGGGAGAGCAGGGAAACAGTGCAACACTTGAATCCATTTCTTCAGTATATTTCTCATATAAACTTCTCCTAGAAAATTATAGGAGAAAATTGTAAGAGAAAGAGTAAAAGGATGACCCACCACTGCACCTGGTTTTAGAGCTGCAACTGCTACTTACTCTCATCCTCCATTATCTGTTTTCTTCTCCTCACCTCACCTTTTGCTAGCACCTTTACTTTCCTCAGTGGCTTGCCTAGAGATGTAGCCCAGACCCTTACCTCTGAAAGGTCTGATTCCCTGTTTACTATGCCCTTCTCAGGCCAGGGTTGATGGGCTTTACAATAACTGTCACAATTGCTCAAAGGAGAGGCAAGTCTTGCCCAAATGGATTACCTGGAAGCTAAACATATTCCTCAATGCCCCCTTTGTGTTACAGCACCTCCCTCTCCATTTAATAATCAGGGTCATTTACCTCTGCCAGCAGTGTTGGGAAGTTCCCTCTCCTAGTTGCTACAGCAATCTTCCTAGTGTTAGGAGGGCTGGATTTATGACAAATCCAATGCTGTGACATAGCATAGTGAATAAAAAGGGCTCTTTCAGAATGTAATTGATGAATTTACTCACTAACCCTAAAGCTGGCCATAATTTTGAGGTTTTGCAGTATGTTATCCAATCAATAAACACCCTTACAATTCAAAACAGTCTGAGATGAGTTTTCTGTTATTTGTAACCAAAAGTATCCTAACTGAAACACTTACATTTTAATACATATGTGAAATTGGGTTGATTCATCATTCCTGCTTTTCATTTACATATTTATCTATTTTTGAACAAGTACCACATGATTTTAATTGTAGCATTATAATCTGCCTTATCATCTAGGATGGCTTACTACCCTTTAAAAATTTAATTGCAATTTCTATATCTTCATGATTCCAAATGAGTTGTTAGAATCTAAGGAATGTTAGGTATAGTTTGATTTCATGTGGAAAAGAATTTAATATGTTTGCTACTTCCCCAAGGGTACATACATAACACACTGCCAAAGGTTTGTGAAATGAAATTTATACATGATAATATTCAAAGTAAATTATCCATTACATTATAACATCATAATAATTTCTTTCTCAGAAGAAGCTTGGGATAATTTCAGAACGACAGTAAATATTACCAGCCAAGTAGGATGGATCAATTTAGCCAAAATACAAAGCCTTGATCAATTAGCCAAGTTTCTTGGAATAACTGTTGGAGACATCCGGTCATGAACATTAGAGACATCCCACAAATAGTACTGAATATATTACTATCATTTCCATAGTCTAATTATAAGAAAGAGATACCACTTGTTTCAGGAGACTTAATGATGGGGAAGTGTCCATGCAGTGCCATTGGCACTCCATAA
The DNA here is from genome assembly GCF_015220235.1 of Choloepus didactylus. Lineage (NCBI taxonomy): Eukaryota > Metazoa > Chordata > Mammalia > Pilosa > Megalonychidae > Choloepus > Choloepus didactylus. The sequence continues at coordinate 45,506,708 of NC_051327.1, forward strand.
TCCTAATGCTCAGATGATTTCTGAGGTATTTACTGCATGAATAGATGCAGAATAGAGATTCTGACAGAAGACTAACACTGCCACCCAGTGATAAACACTGGACTGGTGATTCAATAATTCTCTCATACAGTGACCAGATGCAGCCCACTTGAAACAGAACTACTGGCAGGTAATTGGACTTTTATAGAGACACAACTTAAAAGCATCACAAGTACCCTTTTTGCCATGGATAATGCTAGAGGGTCATATACAAAAAGATGGAGCAGGTAACAAAGCTTCTTGATAAAATGGAAATAGTAATACAGAAACATTAATGAGAGGTGACTAAACAGAAGTAGAGCATACTCATAAGAATAATATTCAGAACAAAATAGAACTTCCGGAAGAGATTTCCACACAGGTTACTTAAGTGATAAGAATGTGATTATTCATTTCCTGCTAAAGAAAAACAAGATGCTTGATTTCTCAATTGAAGTTCCCAAGATGAAGGGTATGATTCAATATGGAAATCTGCAGAATTTCATCTGCTGAATGGTAAATCCTTGGTCAAAGAAGGCAATGTTAAATCCACTCAAATGCTAGATGTATGAGCAGTATAACTTGCAGGGAAGAGAACACTTGAGTCTCAACCCCATGGCAATGTCTGTGTATTTATAGACTAATGCACTATTTCTGGTAGCATCACCATTTTATCAAGCAAACAAGCCTTTAATGAACAGAAAGTCAAGAAATATAGCAAAAGAGAATGTTGTTATGGAAGGCCTTATGAATATTCTGAGGGTAAAGTGGGTCATGTGGAGTCCACCAAATAACACTGATTTTGGCTCAAAAAAAGGAATAGAATACGTTTGGTCTAGCCTCTGAATGTGGTCACTAGGATATATGAGGTAAATGAAATAAAATGATGGGTAGAATAACATATTCCTCTAAGTCAACCAAAGCTATTAAAGTAGAAAACCATGATGAAAACAATAGCAGAAAGCTGCTTAAAATAGCTTTAAATAGGACTCCCCAAGGCCAAAACCAATACCTAGTGTGTAGTGAGATCGCAAAGGACAATTAACCACAGTTTCTCAGGGTTTCAGAAGGATTTATCATGAAATAGACTTTTAATTACACTTTGCCCTGTCTTAGCCTGTTCGATATGGCTTTTCAAGACCAGAAAACATTATCAAACTATTGGAATAATACATTGTATACCAATTTGTTCCCCTATATTATTTGGCTTTACCTTAAGGACACTAATTGTTTAAGAGGGGTATATGGGAAATAGAGTTGAAGCACAATAAAATGCAATCATATAGGTTTGAGAAATCAAGGGTCAGACCAAAGCTTCCAGAGAAGCTAGAGATGTATGGAGGAAACTCAGAAATCAAGAATTCTCAGAAGAGAAGATGTGAAATTTGCATTGAAATTCATGGCAGATACCTAGCTGATTACTAAACTGCCTATGGGCAGCGTCAGACTACACTTAGCAAAAAAAAAAAAAAAAAAAGTACTGATAGGCTGAAAGAGCTGAGCAGAAATTTCAGCAGCTTCTCAGTGAAGATGTGTGGAAAAAAGCCTGGAGTTCAAGTGCTGCCAAGTTAGAGTGACTTATTAAATGCTTCAGACTTTCCATGGAAACCTGAGAATGTCCATGTCTCGGGATTAAGGTCTACATCTCAGAATTAAGACCTGTGTTATAAGACTTATACAAGAACTAAAATATACCCACCCTAACAAACCCTAAAGTTCAAGCCTCTTAGGGTTAAGGAAAGTCTGCCAATAATTTAACTTCCTGCCAAACAAAATTCAATATCCTCAGAAGAACACAACAGAATACAGAGTCTCTAAAATGTATCATTCCAAATATCACTGTAAATTTCCTAAAAATTCATTACACACTTGAATAAAGAAGAAAAATATAACCTGTAATCAAGGGAACAAAAAAGTCAATAGAATCAGACCGAGAGATGACTCAGATATTAGAAACAGCAGATGCGTTCTTTAAAATAACTATGAACATTATGTTTAAAATCTACAGGTAAAAGATAACTATAATCAATGAAAAGATAAAAAAAATTTCAGGAGAGTATTTGAGACTTTCAAAAAGAACCAAATGGAAATTCAGTAACTACAAAATACGGTATATGAAATCAAAATTCATTGGATGGAAATCACACCAGATTGGCAATGCATAAGAAAACATCAATAAACTTGAGGACCAGTTAATAGAAATTTTTCTAAATAAAATATTTAAAATGAGAAAACTCAATAACCTCTGAAATAGCATCAACTATCCTAAAACACAGTTATTGGAGCCCCAGGAGAGGAAAGAGAGAAAGGAGCAGAAAAGTTATTGATGAAGCATTGGCCCCACATTTTTCCATATTTCATTAAAATCATAAGTTCATAGTTCCAAAAAGCTCAGCTAATACCAGGCAGAATACAAAGAAAGCATACTAAGAGACATCATAGTCAAATTGATAAAATTCAAAGATAAAGAGAAAACATTAAAATTAGCCAGACATGAGAAAAACACATTACAAAAAAAGAACAATGACACAGTAATGGAGTAATATCCATATTGTGCTAAAAGAAGAAAAATAAGTATCAGCCTAGACATATACAAAAAAGCAAAAGCATTTTTTTCTAAATGAAGGCAAAATAAAGGCTTTTACAGAAAAAATTAAGGCTGATAGAATGCATAGCTAAAAGATACATGCTACAAGAAATGCAGAAGGAAATTCTTCAGGTTGAAGGAAAACAATATCAGACTGAAATTAAGATTTGCATAAAAGAAGGAAGAAAATAGAAATGGTATAGGGTAAATAGGAGTTATTTTTCTTTCCTAAATAATTTTCAAAAGAAATTACTGTTTAAAACAAAATTAATAGCATTATATTCAGGGGGTTATAGCCTATGTAGCAGTAAAATGTATGACATCAATTTAATAAAGGGTAATAGGGTGTAATTAGCATTACTCTTTCTACTTTCAATTATGAGCATTCTACTTTCAAATATTTTTAATTTAGGTATTACATTGATACATTAATTTTTAAAGTATTGTTCTGTTAAGGATGTATAATGTAGTGTGTTGGTTAATTTCATGTGTCAACTTAGTTTACTGTGTTCAGTTATTTGGTCAAGCAAACACTGGACTGATTGTTAGTGTGAGGGTATTTTGCATTTGGATTTACATGTATAATCCATTGATTGTTATCTTTAGCTGATTGCACTTCAACCCATAAGGGGATTTCCCTCAGCAATGTGGGAAGTATCAGCCAATCAATTGGAGGTCTTAAAAGCTAGAACTGAGGATTTCAGAATCAGAAAAAAGAATTTCTGCCTCAAAACGTTGGTCATTCAGCTTCCCTTGGAAAATTCAAACTCAACTTCAGTGTTATATTTTCTGGAGTTTCCAGTTTACAACCTGGCCTGCAGAATTTGGACTTGCCAATCTACCAAATGACCTTAATCAGTGTTTCCAGTTTATATTCTGTCCTACACAATTTATTGGACTTGCCAGCCCCTAGAGTCACGTGAGCCATTATAATAATAATACCAAGAGATAAATAGAACAAAGGCTAGTGGAAGTGATATAGCATACTAAAAACACTGCATTAAATAAAAGAAGTCAGGAAAAGAGATCTAAAGATACAAAAAAAAAAAAAAAAACAGACGGAGAAAGTAGAAAACATATGGCAAAATGATATAACTAAACCCAGCCATACCAATAATGACATGAAATATAAATGGACTATGCATTCCAATTAAAAGGCAAAGATTATAAATTTAGATTATAACACAGGACTTAATTACCTGCTGTTTACAAGAGAATGTTTAATTTATAAAAAGAGAAGGATTGAAAGTAAAAGAATGGAAAATATATACCATGTAAACACTAAGCAAATAAAAGATGAAATGGATGTATTAATAATAAACATAGTAGGATTCAAGGCTTCAACTTGAAGAGGATTGTTTCATAATGGTAAATGTTCTATTTTCTAAGAAGATATAATAATCCTAAATATGCATGCATTCAATATCTGAGTTTCAATATATATGAAATGAATTTGACAGTACAGAAGGCAAAAATAGTCAAATTCACAATCATGGTTTGTGATTTTGATAGCCCTTTCTCCATAACTGATAGAACAAATAGAAAAAAAAACTCAATAATTATAGAATAAATTTGAACAAACTCTCATGCAAGATGACCTAACTAACATTTACAGAATGCTATACCTATGAAACACAGAATATACATTCTTTTCAAATGCACATTGAACATTCACAATAGACCATCTACTTGGCTAAGAAACAAGACTTAATTAATTTCAAAGAATATAGTATGTCCTCATACTCCAATAGAATTGAATTAGAAATCAATAACAGTAAGATATCTTGGTAGGTAGCTTTAAAGACAACATTCTAAGATCCTCAACTCCTGGCCTTCAGACCCTTTCATGATCCTCACCTCTTAAGTGTGGCTTGGTCCTAGTTACTTGCTTCTAATAAATAGATTATGGATAAAAACATTGGGATATTAATTCTGTGATTAAATTACGGAAGACTGATTTCTGTCTCACTAGCTTTCATTCTCTGGCTGTTCTTATAAGTTTTCTGTGATGAAGGAGGCTGTGAAAGCCTGCTTGGCAAATAAATGAAGGTGACTTTCAGTCAACTAATAGAGAGGACCTGAGCCTTTTGCTCATACAGCCTATAAGTAACTGAATCCTGCCACTGTCCATGTGAGTTAGCTTAGAAGTGCAACCTTCCCCAGTCAAGCTCTCAAATGAGAATGGGGCATAAATCACATCTGAAGACATATTGTAACATTAGCTGACACCTTGATTACAGCCTTATGATGCCCCCAAGCAGAAGAAACAGGCAAGGTGTGCCCAGTTTGTGAACCTAGAGAAACTATGAGATAATAAATGTGCATTGCTTCAAGTCACTAAGTTTGGGGGAATTTGTTATGCAGACATTGCCAACATAGGTATCTAGAAAAACTTCCAAACATTAGAAAACCCAGCAATAAATATTTAAGGAGCCCACTAATCACAAAATAGTCATGAGAGGAAATAAGCAAATATTTACAACTAAACACTAAATAAAACATATCAAAATGTGTGGGATGCAACCAAAATAGTACTTACAGAGAAATTTATAACTTACATGCTTATATTAAAATTAAATGTTTAAAAGCAACTTTTTAAGTTATTACCTTAAAATTAGAATAAGAAGAGATATTTAATGTTAAAGTAGGGAGAATAAAGTTTATTAAAAAGTCAAGACCAAAGATTAATAAAATAGAAAACAGGACATAGAGAAAATAAAAATGTTGAAGTTACTTATTTGATAAGAAAATTGGCAAACCTCTATCAAATATGATCAAGAGAAAATCCAAATGATCAGGAATATTAAAAGTAGATGAATATCACTACAGCTCCCTTAGATATTAAAAGCATGTTCTTTTGGAGATGTGAAAGATTGCATTTTCAAAAATGGATGCAACAATATCTCTGATTCCATATACTGTTCTGTAATATGACTTTGTTATACCCCCATCAAGTTTTGTATTTTATATCTCCTCTCCCTCAAATATGGCCAGGCCTTGTGACTACTTTGACCAATAGAAGATTGTGGAATTGTCACTGTATCAGTTCTAAGCATAGGCCTTAACTGGCCTGATAACTTCTATATTCTACCTCTGGAAGCCTTGAGCATCAAGATAGAAATCTGATTATCCCACTGGAGAGATCTTGTAAAGACATTCTGCACCTAAGTGGAAAGAGAGAGAGAGAACCAGGGGATCCCTTCCAGGCATCACTTCTGAAATACCATGAACATGAATTAAGCTGCCTAGGACCCTTCAGACTAGCCCAGTTATCAGCCGAAAAGCACAAAGTGACTTCAGTCCATGCCATATGAAGAAGAAGAAACACTTAACAAAGCCCTGTCTGAATTTCTGTCCCACAAAATCTTGAGATAAAATAAAATAGCTGTTGCAAAGTCATAAAAATATGGAGTCATATGTCGTGAAGCAAAAGATACCCAGAACAATAATTGAAACTTGGAAGTGACTTGCTTCCATAAGAAAAATCTAAAGCATGTGGCATTAACTTTGGTGCCAGGAAGTAGATGGTAGATGGAAGGACTCTGTCTTAGTTCCCCAAGTTGCTAAGATGTATACCAGACAATGGGTTGATTTAAACAATGGGAATTTACTGGGTCACAGCATTGAAGCTATAATAAGTCCAAAATCAAGGCATCAGCAAAGTGATGCTTTCACCCTGGAGACTGATGCTGTTTTTGGCTGACAGTGACCCTTGGGTTCCTTGGCTTTCCTACTACATGGCAATGTTCTTTCCTTTCTCTTCTGTGTTGTGTTGACTTTCAGCTTCTATTCTGCTACGTGACTTTCTCTTAATAAAGACTCCAGTAGTAGGGTTAAGGTCCAATCTCATTCAGTTGTGTCAGTCATAACTAAAAATGACATCTTTAAAGATCTTATTTACAAAGGTTCACAGCCACAAAAATGGATTAAAATTGAGAATATGTTTTATTTTCCTGGGAAACAAAATTCAGCTTACCACAGCCCACCCTCTGGACCCCCAAAAGACCATGTTCATCTCATTTACAAAATGCATTCATTCCATTATAACATCAGAAAGTCATTAATCCATTTCAATAACAATGCTAAGTACAAAGTCTCATCAAAATCAGTTATGGGTATGGTCTATCCTGGGCAAATCCTGGGCAAATCCAAGCATAGGATAGACATTCCCATTCCAGAAGGAAGAATTTGGAAGGAAAACAGAGGTCACAGGTCTCAAGCTATTTCAAAATCAAACAGGGTAAGCCCCATTAGATCTCAAGGTCTGAGAGTTATCTGTGGGTTCATGGTTTGTACTCCAGGACTGCTGGAGCAGGAGTCCCACAAATTCTATGCTTGTGCAGCAACCAGGCTTTCAAAGAATGCAAGGTTGTTCAGTTGCTATTGCTGCCAGAATGCAAAATACCAAAAATGGATTGGCTTTTATAAGGGGGTTTATCTGGTTACACAGTTACAGTCTTAAGGCCATAAAGTGTCCAAGGTAAGGCATCTATATTAACATACCTTCATTGAAGGATGGCCAAGAGTGTCCAGAAAACCTCTGTTAGCTCAAAATTCACATGGCTGTGTGTCTGCTTGCTTCCAGGTTGTGTTTCAAAATGGCATTCTCCAACATGTTGCTCTTGGGGTGTTTTGTCCTCTCTTTAGCTGTAGCTCCTCTTCAAAATGTCTCTGTAAGTTGCTCTAAGGTCCTTCTGTCTGTGAATTCCTTTATACAACTCCAGTGATCCAATTTACACCCACCCTCAATGGGTGGGGTTACACCTCTATGGAAATTATCTAATCAAACACTTCACTCAAAGTTAATTGAGTCACAGCTCCATGGAAACAATCAAAGGATTCCAATCTAATCAAAACTAATGCATCTGCCCCCACAAGATTACATCAAAGAATATGGCTTTTGGTGGGACATAATATATCCAAACCACCAAAAGTTTATAGGACCCACTCTCTAAGCATCAAAATGGCAGCCAGGTTGTCAAAGAATGCAAGAGCACAATCCCCAGCATTTGGGTAGTGGCACTTTCCTTGAACATTGGAATGTGAGTCCTACCCTTTCCAAACACCAGGGAAAATGTCCCCTTTAAAGGTAGGAGTGACCTGATTTCTCCACACATGTGTGTAAGTCCTGTCTCTTGGCCCAAAGAGATCTCTTTGTTCCAGAATTCTGCTTCCATGATTTTTCCCATTAAAGTCCTATTTCTTTCAATTCATCCAGCCTGTCTTTTTCTTTCCAGGATGGCGGTGCATATGGTCTTAAAAATTTTGCACAACACTTGTCAGATTTGCATTGGACAAAATGGCTTTCCTTGATAACTCCTTCCTTGATAACTACAATGGTGGTTTGAACTGTATGCACTCTATTAAAACATGTTTTTAACTCTAATCCATTCCTATGGGTGTGAACCCATTGTAGGTAGGAATTTTTGATGAGGTTACTTCAGTTAAGATATAGCCAAGTTCAGTCAGTATGGGTCTGAATCATATTACTGGAGTTGTTTATAAGCAGAATGAAATCCAGGCAGAGAAGAGAAAGTCACAGTAAGCAAGAGGCTGGGCATCAATAGAACCTGGAAGAGAAGGGAGAGACCAGGAGAAGCAGCCGTGACAGATGAGCCAAAGATCACCACCAGACATCCCCAGATCACCACAGCCTTCAAGAAAAGCACTGTTTTGATTACACCTTGATTTGGACATTTTCCAATCCTCAAACCGTGAGCAAATAAGTTTCTCATTGTTTAAAACTGAACCACTTAGTGGTGTTTGCTTGAGGACCCCAGGAAACTACCACAGGTTTTGGTACAAAGAGAATGGGTGCTGCTATTGCAAATACAGAAATTGTGGAAATGGCTTTGGAGCTGGATAATGGGTAGACAGAAGTTTAAGAGGATTTCACTAGAGGAAGCACCATAGTCTTCTGTTAGCCACTCTTTTGGGTAAGAGTGTGTATTTTGGTTATCCTGGATTCCAAATATAGGCTGGGCATGTGAAAGAGAGCACAGGTCTCTGTTTCATAGACCTTTAAAGAGAAAGGAACCATCATTGAGGAACTGCACCCTAGGAACTTAATCTACACCTGGTCTGGATTTAGAAGTTGAGATTCTGAACTTGAAGTTGATGCTATAATGGAATGAGAGCTTGGGGAAGGGATAAGTATATTTTGCATGTACGAGGCTTGGGTATTGTTGTGGCCAGAGGGTAAACCATGACACTGTATTTTCTAAAGGTGGACACAACAGCATCTTCCACGTAAGCTTCTTTCAATGCCATCTTACCACTCCTAAATCAAGATATGCAGTAAATTTCTCCACCTTTTTTGAATCTAGGCAAGCTTATGTTTGCTTTATCTAATAGAATATGACAGAAGTGATGCTGGGTGAGTTACAGGAGCGGCTGCTAACTGACCTGGCAGGTTTTGCCTCCTGCCTCTCAGGGCCCTGAGCTGCCATTATAGAAATTTGAAAACTTTGCTGTAAAGATCTCGTCTACATATCCTTACATCTACATGGAGAGGAAGAGGGACCCAGCAGAGCCCAACCCTCTAACATCTCTGCCAAGGACTGGCCATAAAACCTGAGACATTAGCTGAACACCAAAGAGTGACCTTAAGTCATGCCACATGGAGCAGTGGAATTGTTCAGTCAAGTTCTGCCTAAACTTCTAAGTTAAGGAAATCATGAGATATAATACAATACTTCTTGTTTCAGCCACTAAGTTTTGGGATAACTTTTTATGCATAAATACACAACTGAACAGGAGAAATACACAAGCAGATTCTAAAGTTATGTTAAAATGAGAGCCCTACAACTGCTAAAATCATCCAGAAAAAAAAAAATAGGATCATACCACATGATTTTAAGATTTACTATAAAGCTATTCTAAACAAGGCTTTGTGGTACTAGTGTAAGGTTAGACAAATAGATGAATAAAATAGAATACAGAGTCCAGAAATAGATCAATGCATATATGTTAATCTATTTTCAACAAAGTTCCCAGTGCAATTAAATAGAGGAAGGACAGACTCATAAAGAATAGGTACTGGAAGAATTGAATATTCATATGGAAAAAGTGAATCACAAACTTAACTTCACATAATATACAAGAAATAATTCAAGAATAATCATGGACTTTAAAATAAAAACTAATGCTATAAAGCTTTCAGAAGAAAACATACAAAAATATTTTTATGAACTTGGAATTGACAAAGATTTGTTAAGAAGCAAAAAAGAAAAAAATGATAAATTGGACTTCATCAAAATAAAAACTTTTGTCTTATGAAAATTAACTGTTAATGACATGAAAAGACAAGATACAGATTGGGAAATATTTGCTAAAGACTTGTATCCAGAATATATAAATAATTCTTATAAATCAAGACAAGCCTTGTTCGTTTTGAATGATAAAAAACTTAAACAGATAAGCCAAGAATAGCCGTGAAACATACGGACATGAAGCTCTTAACATGTGTAGTCTTCTTGGAAATGCAAATTAAAAACCATGTGTGAGAAACATCAAAATTACTAGTACAGCCAAAATTAAAGTCAGATAATCCAAATGCTAGTGAGGATGCAGAGCAACTATAAGGCTCATATGTGCTTGGTGTGCATGCCTGTTTGAATGTATTCTGTCCCCCACAAAAGCCATATTCTTTAATCCAATCTTGTGGGATATTTGGACTCAATTGTTTCCATAGAGATGTGTCTCATCCAACTGTAGGTGAGACTTTTTTATTAGATTATATCCATAGAAGTATGACCCTGCCCATTCAGGGTGGGTCTTAATTAGATCACTGTAGTCCTTTAAGAGATGCTGAGAGATGCTTATGGAAATGCAGAGGAAAACACATTTGAGGTGCTAAGCTAAGAAATGAAGCCCAGAGTTTGCCCCAGAGAAGCTAAGAGAGGACCCCAGATGCTTAGAGAGAAATGTCCTGGGAGAAAGAAGCAAGGACGCACAGGAGCTGAGAGAGGGGAGCTAAGAAAAATGCCCAGAGACATTTTGGAGAAAGCCATTTTGAAATACAATCTGGGAGCAAAGGACCAGCAAATGGCAGCCATGTGCCTTACCAGCTGACAGAGGTGTCCCAGATGCCACAGGCCATTCTTCAGTGAAGATATCCTCTTATTGATGCCTTAGTTTGGACACTTTTAAGTCTTAGAACTGTAAATTTGTAACCTAGTAAATTTCCTTTATAAAAGCCAATCCATTTCTGGCATTTTGCATTACAGCAACTTTAGCAAACCGAACAGTGGGAGTATAAATTTTTGCAAGTGTGCGTGAGGTCAGATAAAGACCCACGTGTGGCTGGATGTAGGCTTATGTGTAATCATATACAGACCCATGTATGTTCCAATGATGATTTCAAATTTTTATTGAAACTTATAATCAAGTCTTCCCAAGGGTAAATTAGAAATTATAGCATACCAGTCTCAAAATCAATATTTGCAGTAATAAACTTCAAAATACAATTTCTTGGAAAGTTCTTGAGTTTGCAAAATGATGCTAAAGATTATTGGAAAGAATAAACATTTAAGAAATGAAGGAGAAATGTTGAAAATAATGAGTAATTAAGGGAGATTATTCCTATCAGATGTAAATACATATTAAAAGTTCCTAATGACTATAATGATATGTTGGTAACAGAGGAATAAAACACCCTAAAATCTAAAAAAAAAAAAAAGATGTGGATCAAAGATTGAAGCTTATAGATATATAAAACTTGACAAATTAAAGGGATAAATTTCAAATCATTACTAAAAACAATTCATTATTAGTAAATTATGTTAGAAGAATATTTTATCTATTTGGGGAGAATGAACTTAGATATTTCCTCAAGACAAACAAAAATAAATTCTAAATGGGTTAAAAAATATTTTCTTTGAAAAGTTATTGTAAAGGAAGAGGTTAAAATGTATAAAATCACTGAGGGAAATGTGATATGATAGAAAAAATTTAAAAAGTAAAAGAATATTAAAATAGAACTACATATAAAAAACAATTATAGCATAAATAAAATAAGGCAAATATCAAAGAAAAGTGGTATATACTTTAATATAAAAAAAGTTAATCAAAATTCATCAGCAAAAATTCTGACTCCAGCAGAACAAGAAAGACACAAGTAATTAACAGTTGTGGAGAGGATTCCATTTCTCAGATATTGTGTAAGGAACACAAAGATTAAGTAATTTTCACTGCCTTCAGGTAGCTTATAGACAAAAATACACTAGCTATAACTATATAAACTTGAAAATTACCTAAATATCCCAACGTGGAGGAATAAGTTAAGTAAACTTGATTACAATCATATGCTTGTTATTATTATGAATAGTGTTACGTTTAGGCAGAATTTGAGATGATAAAAGCAATCTCCATGTGATAATAATAGGAATAAAAGTCAGGACGTTAAGTTATTCATACAACATATTTTACCAGTGGAAAGTATCCATTCTCACATAGATATTAGCCCCACATGAAAGCAGACTAGATAGGGGAAACTGGAACCATGTGTTTCTTTGATCTCTTAGTAGGGGTGGATCATATTTTATTTCAAGCCTGATTCAAAGAGAAAAAAATTCACAAAGATTTTATGGATGATTTTTCTGTCAAATAAAACAACATACCCTGGCCTCTTTGTGATCTGATAACCTGCATTACATTGATGAGTGAGGTGCAAATGGAAAAAAAAAAAAAAAAATATATATATATATATATATATATATATATATATATATATATCGTCAGCATCTTTCTTGACAATGACATCATTCAAAATTATCTAATGTCAATTTCTGCATTCTATATTTAAATATATTATGGATTGTGCTAATTATACTTATGAAAGACAGGGCCTAGGTCCCACTAGAAGGTCACAAATACTAAAAGAAAGAAGACAGGGATTGAAATATAACACAGGTATCATCAGATATTTTAAACTATCTGGAAAGATTAGGAGATCATTTTTATTAAAATGTAATACCAAGCAAGGCTGCTCCACTTGAGAAGACAATATGATTTCCCAGTTGGAAAAAAATAAGTAAAATTTAGTCATTGTTTTGCATATCTGCATTGTTCATTCAAATTCTTTTTATATATTTAGCCTCCTTCTGATTACTATTTTAATTCTGATACCTCATTCCTCTTCAACCTTAATCTGTTAAGCAATAAGAACAAATCTATATATTTAAAGCATGTTGCAGATACAAAAATTGGAATATATACTTCAAATGTAAATATGGGCTGTCTTTGTTTGGAGAGGAGTGAACCATGTTTTATGTTTTATTTTATTTTCCCAAACTTCTAATGAGCACTATTCATTCCCCTCCCCACAAAAAAAAAGGAAAGAAAAAAAAATGATTAACTTTATTTAAGGAAGAGGTGTGAGAAAATCTTCTATCAACTAAAATAAATTTACAGTATTAACTAGAGCATAACTCATCACATAAAACATAAATCTACAGTCTGAACAGCCATTTTACACCAAAAAAAGTAATATGCATTCCCTAAGAAATCTTGAAAATATCAAAAATATATTTTGAACAAAACTAATCACTGGTAGTATTCACAAAATGAATACTTTTCATCATGAGCAATTTAGTAAGCCTGAGGAGGAAGTTACTACAATTAAATAATAGCACATGGATATTTTTCAAAAGAGTAACTCTCCATTGAAAACTAGCTGCTGCATTTCTCTGCCGTCTCATTTACTTTTTCTGGTCCAGAGCTGCTTCACGGCATTTTTCATCTCTGCTTTTCTCAGGGTATAGATTAAAGTGTTCAACATACAGATAATACCAGTGTAAAACACAGTCAAGGATTTATCAATGGGTAAGGTAGAAAGAGGTCTCACATACATAAAAATGCAAGGGACAAAGTAAAGAACCACTGCAGTGATGTGGGAACCACAGGTGGATAAGGCTTTGCGCCTCCCTTCCTGACTAAGTTTCCTCAGGGAGTGCAGAATGACCCCATAAGAGATAAGTAAGAGAATAAAGATGACCACACAGATGGCCCCATCATTGGCAACCACAGTGAGACCAATGATGTAGGTGTCAGTGCAGGCAAGTTTTAATAAAGGGTACGTGTCATAGATGAAGTGGTTGATGACATTAGGGCCACAGAAGGGAAGGTCATAAACAAAAAGAAGATGAACTACAGCATGCACAAAACCGCCAACACAAGCCAGCAGGAGCAGCAAAACACAGGTCTGTTGGTTCATGATTGTTATATAATGCAGGGGTTTGCAGATGGCCACGTAGTGGTCATAGGCCATGACCACCAGATGTAAAATCTCAGCGCCACCAAATAAGTGTCCTATAAAAAGCTGGGTCATTCAAGCTTGAAAGGAAATAGTTTTCTTCTCATAGAGTAAATCTATAATCACATTAATGTTAACTGTTGTAGAATGAACAGCATACATGGATGATAAGTAACCAAGAAAGAAGTACATGGGGGCACGCAGGGTTGAGCTGACCACCACAGTCACAACAATGAGTAGGTTGCCCACCATTGTCACAATGTAAATGAACAGGAAAACAATAGAGAGTATTTTCTGACTCCTGAGACTTGGAGTGAGTCCCAAGAGGACAAACTCAGTCACATTGTTCCTTGGTTCCATGTGTAGTTATATGCATCCTTATTTTAGAGGTCAGAGTCAAATTTATATAAAAATATGAAGAGTAACTCTATGAAATGTTAAGTAAATTTGTTTATTCATTCAACAAATAGTAGATATTATTTATTATGTTCTAGCACTCTCTGAGATTATAAGAATACAAGGCTGATATATAAAATTGGTCCCTAACTTCAGTGATTTTACAGACTAATAGACACAAAAACACAAGTAATTAGACACATATGTGAGAAATGGACAGATTATTAAATAAGTGGTATTGTTACAACTCTTTTTCCATCTGGAGATGGAGACGATTTCCTACATTCTAGGGATGGAAGAATCTTTTAAACACTGGAAATCTGAAATAAATGTATTTCACAATTTCAAGATTTTCAACGATTCTAGGAAAAGTTACCATGAACAAAGTCAATAAACAAAAGTACTTTGGAGAAAACATTTACATTTCAGAGGACATACACAGAGTTAATATCTAAAATAGACAAAAGACTCTAACCTGTCAGCAAGTTAAAGGAAAACAAAGCAAAGGGGACAAAGGATATTGATAAGCAATTTTAAAAAGTGCTCCACCAAATGGCCAACAGACATATGATAGGATGCCTAAACGCATCTGTAAACAGTGAAATTTTTAAAAAAATGATCACTTTTTTAGACCACACAACTTAAAAAGTGATAATAGTTATCACTGGCAAAAATGCACAGAAACAAATTTTCTCCCACATTCTTAGTGAAAATATGAATTTTGTGATATTTTTGGAATGCCATCTAGCATAAAAATAAAAACACATATTTTTCATCCCTACAACTACACTCTTTAGAATCTACCCCATAGAAATTAAAGCACCAGCACGTATGTATAGCATATATTTATAATGACATTAAATAACAACAAAAAATAAAAATGAAAGCTAGTCAATAGAAAAATGTTTGAATAGATTAAAATATCTATTAAATGGCATATAGCCATTTCAGTGAAAGAATTACAGCTATGCCAGCACTATGGAGAAATTTCCACAAGGTAATGTTGAGTAAGAAAGAAATACACCTAAAAGTAAGTATAATTTAATGCTATTTTAAAACAAAAAATAAAAAAGGTATAAATGCATCAGCTTATAAATGTTTGTGTATGATTTTATGAGTATGGGCAAAATATGGAAGATAAAGGATACATGTTTGGTTGTAAACATGGATTACATTTGTGCTGGGGATGGAGAGAGAGAGGTGATATATGTGAAGGGATGGGATGAAAATGAAGGGGAGAATCCAAAAAAAAAAAAAAAAAAGAAAAAAAGAAAAGAAAGAAAAGAAAAGAAAATGAAGATTGAAAACAAAGAACAACAATATCATAAATATTATAAATATTTGCCAGCCCCACTATTTCTTGAAATAACCCTACTATTGATACCCAGTTACTCTCTAAGTTTGTGTTGACATCATTTACTTCAATATCTGACCTCATAAAAGTTCCACCCTATCTCCTCTTCAAAATACATAAGTTGCTTTTATTCCTAACTATGAGCAAGTCCTTTGCTTGGGTACTAGATCCTATCACTATTAAGAACAATGTTCCTTTAATTATCTCCTCCATATAACATCATTCAGCCAGTGTATTAAATGATATACCTACAATGTTTCAAAGATCTATCCCTTGAGACCACATCTCTGTCAAGCAATTGCTCCAATTCTCTATTCTATTTCATAAAATCACCTTCATTTTGCTAAATTCACTGGTCAATTTCAGTCCTCATCTTACACAACCTATCATTCTTATGAATTGAAGTAACAGCTTCCTTACAAAAGTATGGCCATGGGTCCTTGAAAGTTACTCATTCAAGTTATGTGTATACTATATCATACACTGTCATTAATGGAATGACAAATGATGCTTACCAAATACTTTAATTGATCCAATCATGAGATTTATAAATATCTACTTATTAAAATACCTTCCAAATAATTAAATTTAGTTTCTAAGAATGCTGAGGCTAGAGATGGTAAATTTACTCTGGAACTTTATAATGTGAAAATATACAAAAGAGAATTACAGAACAGAGTCAATTCCCATATATTTCTGAATCACAGATGATCCCTAATGAGGCTGATTATCAGAATCACTTAAGAGAACTTTTAAAAGACTATGGTTTCCAAATAATAGCACCAATGTACTCTTGCAAAATGAAAAGGCTGTTCAGATTAAGTATAAATACACTTCTTGGCTCACCAGCATAATGAGGTAGTCATTCAAACCAGCTTCCAGATTGTGGTGCCTTCTTCTGTGAACTAAAAGGTAACAGCTTCATCCACTGATGACATCTCTGTAGACATAGAAAGTAAGATCACATGTGCACCATAACTAGACCTTGAAATGTTTCAATGTGACCAACTATTTCCATGCTTGCAGAAAGTCTGTGTCATTTCATTGTCTCAGAAAACAGTTACCTTTTAAATTTGGGGGATTTTCAAAGTGACTATCAAGACTGGCATTAAGCTTAAAGAAGTCTGCATCTTGATTGCAAACAAAGAGACCCAAAATCCCCACTGTTGGCAGAATTTGTCCTAAAAACAAAAAGATGTTAAATCAACACTAAAGGTTAAGAAATTCACAATTGTGCACTATGTAAATAAATATTTTGCAGTTTGTGTTTTAAAATAAAAATAGTGAAATAGCAAGTATTAAGTCAACATTTTGATTATCATTTACCGGCCTTATCTCAAACAGCGTAATTGAACTTTGGTTTGCCTGAAGATGGAGAAAATTTAATGTCCATATTTTAGAATGCTTTCAAGTCTATTATTTCAGTTCCTAAAAAAAGTCAGAGATGTAATATTCATGCAGACAAACACATTCTGTGGTAAGGTCAAAATTCTGTGTATGTACATTTGAGCTATGGAATGTACTGTTGTCATTCAGTTGGTACATCTCCAAGGTTGATTCTTCTCCAATTAAATTCACTGGTACATTGATCATAATTCTGTTAGAAGATTCTGTATCTCCAGAGATTCTGTAAGAATAATCACCCATGTAGAACAGAATTTACAGGTCCATGTAGTCTAGAGAGAAATTCATAACAGAATTGAGGTCATGTCATTAAAGTGGGAGAGCCCAATGTGGACAAAATTTAAATATGTAAAAACTATCTTGTTGAAATCAGGACCTTCGAAATAGGTAAATGGATTCAGTATGTAGGTTTGAATTATGCTTTTAATGGTGATTTCTAAACTCACTCTCAACAAATGAAAGTTTATTTCAGAACAAGGCATTAAAAACTTGAATCTGATGCACATTAAGACATAACCCCTCTAGCAATCACTCTTGAGTTTGTCACAGAAAGAATTTCAGATAGACAACTAGGTAGAATCTGTATTGCAAGTAAAAAAGAAAGTTGAAACATATAAAGGAATAGCTTAGAGTTGTCCATGTATCCTAAGTCTTTTTCACACTATAAAGACCTTTCTGAGGGAAGTAGTACCAACTTTTTTTTTTTTTTTCTGCATAAAGAATCAATGAACCTCCTTGGGAATGGGAGAAAGAAAATTTCCTCAATTGAAAATATACATCAAGAGAAGGAAGACTAGCAGATTTTGTCAAGTTCTGTTTGCCTTCTTGTTTTTTTTTTTTTTTTTTTTTTGCCTTCTTTCTTAGTAACATACCTTGTATTTTTAGGGAAGGCAAGAGCCCAAGATTTAAATAATTGTATTTCCCAATATCTTTTGAAAATTAGAGTGACCAACAGGATGCAGGTTATGTCATTGGGTGGGACTTGTAAGAAGTGGAATGTTTCAAGCAGAAGCTAAGCTCTCTTTTGCCCTTCCCTTTGCCCTTATGCTTTCTAGCATTCTGACAAGTTGTCTGGGAATCAATAGTCACCTTGTGAGCATGAGTAGACCACAAGAATGGAAGCCTTGAGCTAATCATTGCTTAGCAGAAGGAAACTGTCCTCAAATGTTTAGGACCAACTTCATATAACCTCTGTGGTACTTGTGCAAGATAGAAAAATAAAACTTTACCTTGTTAAAATCACAGTTACTTCAGCTCTTTGTTATTAGCAGCCCAAAATAATCTTGGAATTCAGAATATATCTTGAATGATGCATGCAGAATGTATTATACATTCAGAATGTATCCAGAATGTATCCTGAATGGCCCAATTCTCTATAAAACCTGCTGGTCTTGAGCAACTCAGGCATCTGCTTGGGTAAGTTAATTATATTTTCCAAGCTTCCATTAATTTTCTAGAAAACAGAAGTACAATCTACTTAAAAGACTCTTATAGAATTAAATAAGACAATGCCTTCATAGTCCCTGCTACATTGTAGTAAATAAATAATAGATTTCACTACAAATATTAATTTTCATATAGCAGCTTTCTTATTTGTAAAAAAAAATCATTAAATTTTGGGATCTTCCTTATCCTGATTTTGATTTGTGAGACAGTCGGACTTTTAAAGTGAATATTTCACAGAGTTAATATCATCCATCTTTCATTAATTTTACTGTTTACCCTCAGAATTCTGAAAGTTTCTCATGATCTTCTAATATTGTATCTATATATAACTGAGTAATAATTCTGTATTAAATAATTTTTTAAAAGTCAGATGGAAATGGGACAACGGGGTAGAAGTGGCACAGGCAACAAACATGGTGAAATTTATTAAGCACCTACTGAGTGCTAGGCACTGTCTTGTATGCTTTGTAAATATGTCATTTAATGATTGAAATTACTTTATGAAATATATATTATTATTTCATTTTACTTATGAACTGAAATTAAACTAAGATGAATGATTGTGAAATTTACTCTGTGGTACATAAACTAATGAGATGGAATTCAATCCTAGTTCTTCAGAGTACAAATCCTTCCACATTATCAGGACTTCCTGAGGTTGAATAATGCCCTAAAGGGCCAATACTGCTGTTGTCCGAATTTCAAGGAAAATGTGACATCACATAGAACTGATCATGCAAGAAGGTGTCTTTTCCACCTAAGGAGACAGTGGCCAGGCTCCAAGATAGTGGATCCTTTGCTATTTTTAGAAGGAGTAGAAGTCAAAGTTTACCCTAACGGTAAATTGGGTCAATGCCAGTTGATATTTTTCTTTAAATACATCTATATAATGCTTTCTATGTGACAGACACTGTTAAATGCACTTAAAATATATTAAGACATTTTATTGGCCCAACAACTATGAGACAGATGAAGAAAATCATTTGCCCAAGTCACATTCAAAGCCAATTTTTTTTCTAAAAAAGAAAAAGAAGATGGAAACATTTGTTTATTGCAGAACTTCTCAAAGCTTTTAATAACATAGGCCAGAAATCTCCAAGAGGGTGATATAGTTAGTACATATTTCCTGAGGTTTTCTTTTTTTTTCCTAAGCACAGCCCCTTTTCTTAATGGAACACCTATTACTATCTCAAGGTATTTTGAAAGATTCTCATGTCTTGATTGAAAAAGTTAATGTAATCATCATAGAATCATTTGAGCTGTTAATATCTGAGAATCTTTTTTATGTGAAAGGAATATGCATAGCTCCTTGTGTTTTAATCAATATTCATTATTCAAAGCTTGGAATCTTAAGGCCAGTTTTTATAATCCATTAAAGTCAGTTTGCGAAAGACAGAAAGTCTGATTCTGGTGCCTGCTCTTAACCACTGCACCATTCTCGGTCTTCTGAACACATGCCTCTGTTTATTTTCACTCTGCTCATATTCTGGTTGCCTGCTGTGTTGACCTCTCTGACCCTTCAAATGGGATTTGGCAGGAGAAAATTTGAGACACAATCAGAGCAGCTCCAAGGCCTTGGAAACACAGGACCAATCAAGATCAGAAAACTAGAAGAAAAATGTTCAGAGATGATTGAGGATGAGGGACCCACTCCAGCCCCAAGGGCTCCTAAAAGGTCAGTTAAATTTCAGAGTATTCTTCTCAGTATGGATGGAGAATTTATGAATCATCTCTTCTAAAGTTAAAAAGCAACACTATATTAACAGTGAGGACCAGTTGAGTGGTCTATTATAATCTCAGAGATTCCAGTAATAAAGAATGTTTATAATAACTAAATCCTTTACAAGGATTATTTAATTTGATCCTGGCAATGCCTCTATCATTCCCTTTAAATGAAACTTAAAGAGATTGATTGTGTTTTGCCAAAGTTCACACTAAAATGGCAAAACTAAGATTTAAATTCAGGACTTTCTTAAGCAGATTCTATGCTCATAGACTTTATAGTGTACTACACCCTGTCATCCTTTCCTCAAAATGTATATACAAGATACGACACATAAAATCTCCTTCACACAACCAAAACTGTGAAATAAGGCTGTCAATGTGAATGACTATTTAACATAATAAAAATGAATTATAGCCCAAATAATACAGCAAGGATAAATGGTAGACATTTCCATTTGGAAAGAGAGAATAAGACCAGATATGGGAGAAATATAGAAAAAGAAGATGGAAAATAAAAATTGAAAACATTTTTACTGCCTGGTTATTTTATTTTTGTTTTGTAAGTGCAAAGTTGTGAGCTTACATTGTGTGATATATGCATTGAGAGTGTCTTGGGTTCTCATAGATTCTGCTGTAAGATTAATTCCTAGGAATTGCCTTAATAAGACACACCCATTAATAGGCTGACTGTGTACTAAAAAATAACACTACTGCTTAAAAGTGTGTGCAAAGATCATATGCCTCAGAAACATCTGGATATTTTGTTTAAAACGCAGATACATCACTCCAAGGACTGTTATAATAATTACAATCTCGAGAGCTGTTTCCTGGAAATCTATATGTTAACAAGAACCCTACCTGCTTCTGAGAGTACATTATAGATTGACAACCAAATGGACAATTAATTCATATAAATGGGATATTTTTATACTGATAAGTAATTTCCTGCCTGCATCTTTTTTCAGAGTCTATATGCCAACAGTGATCTATTTTTGATGCAAAGTATTCACTGTCCATAGAAATTACCCCCTTTTCTCTTAATGATAAAAGGATAAAGTCATTTTAGAGGATTGTGATTATTTCTAACACCACAACAACTTTACAGCATTTTTCACCTTTCCTGAGAGTGTAGACCAAGGAGTTCAACATGGGAGTTAACATGGCATAAAACACAACCTTATCTTTACAATCAAGAAGGTAGACACTGTGCAGATACACAAAAATGCAGGACACAAAGAATGAGATGACCACAGAGATATGAGAGATATAGATGGACAGAGCCTTGTGCCTTATTCCAATTTGTGAGATTTCAAAGTGTACAAGAAGATCACACAGGAGAACATCAAGAGGAGGAAGTTTAATAGGTAGATGAACACACTGGTGGCAGCCACAAAGAGACCAAGGTTTAGGTATCCATGCAGAAAAGTTTCAGCAAAGAGTTCAAGTTACACACAAATTTATCTAATGCATTGAGCTACTGAAGGGCAGCCTCATTGTGAAGAGGATCTGAATGGTTGCATGGACAAACCAGGAAACTCCTGCAAGTAGAACACAAGTGTATTAGTTAGGATTCCCTAGGGAGATAGATCCAACAGGAGATAACTGCAAATATGAGATTTTATAAAAGTGTCTCATGCAACTGTGGGGATGCATGAGTCCAAATTCCATAGGGCAGGATGCATAAATTCAAATTCTGTAGGGAAGGCACTGAGCTGGCAACTCCGATGAAGTTCTTGATGAACTCCCCAGGAGGGGCTGGCTGGCTGAAGAAGAATTGAAGGTTCTTTCTCTTCTCCCTTAAAAGTCTTCAACTGATTGGATTAAATCCAGCTGATTGAAGTGTCTCATTGCAGAAGACATGGTGGTTGATATAATCAGCTGCAGATGGAATCACTTGACTGATGATTTAATAAACCAGCTTTCTGTTTTATTAACCACCCAAAAATATCCTTGCAGTAATGGTTAGACCATGCTTTCTTGATCAGACAACTGGGCACCATCAACTGGCCAAGTCGGCACATGAACCTAACCATCACAAAAAGCCAGTGGGCTCATGATGGCTGTGCAGTACAGGGGTATATAGATGGCCATATGGCAGTCATGGGCCATCACCTTAAGCAGTATGATTTCAGCAACACCAACAGAATGTTCAGCAAAACTTAAGTCATATACTCCATAAAAGAGATGCTTTTCTCACAGCAAGAACGTCAGCATCTTAGGAGTCATGGAGGAAGAACATCATCCATTTACAAGGGATAAGTAAGTCAGGAAGAAAGAAAATGTAAAGCTTTACTAAAGGGTTTAAAAGAAACCTTGACCAAATCAAAAGTTGAATGAATTGGGGGAAAATCTACCTAAACAAAATATTTAAACAAAAGAAAATACTGATGTTTGATATGTGGATTAAAAAACATTACATAAAAAATAAATTTCTACCTAGCAAAAAACAGGTAAAAATATATCACAAGCCTCAATTATAATAATTACACATACAATAAAGGAAAAATTTCTTTAGTTTATAATTAATATAAAAATTAACAAGGGTAAGATCAACAAATCAAAGAAAGTAGGTAAACTAACTTACTAGACAATTCACTGATAAAGAAATAAAAATATTTTTAGAAATGCAAAAAGCTGCTCAAACTCAATTGTATTTAAACTGCATAAATTCAATGCAATCTTTGACTAAAGAAGTTTGTTAAATACCAGAAATCTTTATTGAGCATCAGTGTTGATAATGTGGGCAGACAGATATTCTTGCAGATTGTGGATAGGATTATATTATCTATAACCTCAACTGAATGTGTTTTAACAATAATTATGAACATCAGTATTTAAAACACATACTAACTGAACCAACAATTCCTATTCTAGGAACTCATTCTTGCATATATAAAAAAGATAGATATTTATTGCAGAATTATTTGTAGTAGAAAAACATTGGAATCACCATGAAAAGAACTGTATCTACTCATTTTTGTATACCTCTTTTAGGATGCATTTTGCAGTATGAGGATAGGTGCTAGTTCTATGTGAACTGGTATAGAAATATCATCAAGATGTTAAGTAATAAGATACCAACTTTTACACACAGAGACAAATATAAACACTGTGGTGATTTGAATGTATTATGTCCCCCAGAAAAAGCCATATTCTTTGATGCAATCTTGTGGGGCAGATATTTTAGTGCTGATTAGATTGGAATTCTTTGAGTATTTGCATGGAAATGCACCCCACCCAACTGTAGGTGATAACTCTGATGAGATATTTCCATGGAGGCATGGCCCCACCCATTCAGGGTGGGCCTTGATCAGTGGAGCTATACAAATGGGCTGACAAACAGAAGGAATTCAGTGCAGTGCAGCTGTGAGTGATGTTTTGAAGAGGAGCTACAGCCAAGAGGGACACTTTGAAGAAAGCACAGGAGTTGCAGATGAGAGACAGTTTGAAGATGGCTGTTGAAAGCAGACTCTTGCTCTGGAGAAGCTGAGAGAGGACACATATCCCAAGTGCAACTAAGAGTGACATTTTTGAGGAACTACATTACAGCCTAGAGAGGAACATCCTGGGAGAAAGCCATTTTGAAACAAGAACTTTGGAGTAGACACCAGCCTCATGCCTTCCCAGCTAACAGAGCTTTTCCGGACACCATTGGCCATCGTCCAGTGAAGGTACCCAACTGCTGATGTGTTACCTTGGACACTTTATGGCCTTAAGACGGTGACTGTGTAACCAAATAAACCCATTTTATAAAAGCCAATCCATTTCTGGTGTTTTGCATCCGGCAGCATTAGCAAACTAAGCCACTATACACACACACACACACACACACACACACACATGCACAACACACCATATTAAAAGATATGCTTATTTCCAAAGCATATCCTTGAAGAATCTTAAAAACAGAGTCATGAACTGCCCTTGAGTAGGCACAATGGGAGATTTGGTTAAGGATAGGTAGATGAATTACATTTTCCTTTATGCCAATTTTTATGGCATCCCTTTTTACTATTTGTTGTTATTGCACTTTCAATTGTTTTATTTTAAAAAGTAGATGCATTAATTCTAAAAAATTCATATGTAATGCAACAAAAATTGAATAAAGAGGACAGTCTGAAAAGCATTAAATATTAACTAGTATAGTAAAGAGAATGAACATAATTGACAAGAATTTAACTAAAAACAAAGCTAAGATTGGGAACAAAATTAACATAGACAATGCAGAAA